>NW_027505841.1:0-134395 GCF_021521415.1 Bidens hawaiensis
GGTCTGGATGACCTGGTGGCAAGGCAAATGATAAACAGTCAGCTTCGGTGTCGAACACTTAGTGATACTTGTTTTATAGGCTAGCTACCTATAGATATATAATTGACATAACACTATCTGGTAACGCAAAACGCTGTAACGCAAAACGCTGCAACGCAAAACGCTGAACGTAAAACGCTAAACGCAAAACGCTGAACGCAAACGCTAGACATTTATTTTTATATAACTTGTGAACTCACCAACCTTGTGTTGACACTTTTAGTATGTTATTCTCAGGTAGCCGAGGCTGGCGCGCAGTTTAGGAACATGCATTGCTTGAAACATTCTAATTATGAAAAATTTATTTTAAACTATTATCATTGGGTTTTAAGTCGTCCTGCGTGACGTAACATTGTTTGCTATGGTTTTACGCTTCCGCATTTAATTACTCGTAAACGTTTTCATGGTTTTGAAACTTTGTTTTATGGTTTGATTATAACTAATGATTCCGATCCTGTTAGTTCACACCCTCTGACGGTAAAACTCCGTTAGTGGATTTTGAGGGTGTGACAATATACTTGAAGAAACCTGATCCTCATGCACTTAGCTAATTGCAAACCTGCGATCAGAGCTTCATACTCTGCCTCATTGTTCGTTGCTTGGAACTCACAGGTTATAGACTAGGGTAATATGTCCCCCTGTGGCGATTTCAGTAGGATCCCTAATCATGTTCCTCTTACATTGGAAGCTCCATCAGTAAAGAGTATCCAAGGATCCTTGGTCTCTTCTAGTTGTTGAACCTCCAAGTCGGTTTCTTTCTACATGTCACTGCTGAAATCAGCCACAAAGTCTGCTAGTGCCTGTGATTTGATAGCTGCTATAGGCTCATTCTGAATGTCATATGCACTTAGCTTCACAGCCCATTTGGCCATTCTACCTGACAATTCTGGTTTTCTAAGAACATTCTTAACAGGATAGTTAGTTCTTAAAATAATAGTATGAGTCTGCGTCTAAAAGACTCTTACTTACATAATAAACGGGATGTTGTTCACCTTCATGATCCTTCACAAGGACAACACTTACAGCATTTCTTGAAACAGCTAGGTTCATGTATAAGGATTCTCCATCCACAGGCTTCATCAGAGCTAGAGCTGAGGATAAATAATCCTTCAAGGCTTTGAGCGCAGCCTCATGCGTTTCTATCCATTCTAACTTCTTATTTTTTCTAAGAATGTCATAGAGATCTTTGCACTTCTCAGAGGATCTGGAAATGAATCTGTTGAGAGCTTCTATTCTTCATGTCAGCCTTTGGACATCTTTAGCATTTGCAGTAGACTTCAAGTTGATGATGGCTTCTATCTGCTCGGGGCTTGCTTCTATCCCTCTTTTAGACACCATATATCCTAGAAACTTTCCAGCCTTAACACCAAAATGGCATTTTGACGGGTTCAGTTTTATGTTATATTGGTCAATGATATTGAATGCTTCCTCCAGATCTCTGACTTTCTTTGACTTCACCACCATATCGTCTATGCTTCCTCCAGATCTCTGACTTTCTTTGATCCTCAGCTTTCTTTGACTTCACCACCATATCGTCTATGTAAACCTCCATAGTCTTACCTAACTGATCCTTAAACATCATGTTGACTAATCTTTGATATGTTGCCCCTGCATTTCTTAGTCCAAATGGCATAGCAATATAACAGTATATGCCGGTAGGAGTCATGAATGCTGTATCCTCTTGATCAGATGGTTCCATCTGAATTTTTTGGAATCCAGAGGAAGCATCCATAAAGGTGAGCATCTCATGCCCTGCCGTTGCATCCACCATGGAGTCTATATGTGGTAACGGGAAAGGATCCTTGGGGAATGCCTTATTTAAATCAGTAAAATCGATACACACCCTCCACTTTCCATTCTTTTTAAAAACAACAACCAAATTAGCTAACCATCGAGGATACTTAATCTCTCTCATCATACCGGTCGTAAGAAGTTTTTCAACGTCTTCTTGTATGATCGTGTTCCTCTCAGGAGCGAATTTCCTTCGCTTATGATGGACGGGTTTGATAAATAAATCAAGGCCTAAATTGTGAGTAATTACCTCCTTAGAAATAGCTATCATGTCATTTCTTGAAATCTCTTTTCTGATTCAAAATCGTGGTGTAACGTGTCGCCACCTGGGGCTGTAGTATGTTCCAAGGGTTGGGCTGTTCGCCCATTAAAGCGGTACGTGAGCTGGGTTCAGAACGTCTACCTTGTTACGACTTCACTCCAGTCACTTGCCCCGCCTTCGGAATCCCCCTCCTTGCGGTTAAGGTAACGACTTCGGGCATGACCAGCTCCCATAGTGTGACGGGCGGTGTGTACAAGGCCCGGGAATGGATCATACCATTCGAGCCTTTTTTTTCATGTTTTTCCCCGAGGTCTGGAGAAATCTGAAATCAAATGGGATGTGTCTATTTATCTCCTCCTTTTGCTCCTCAGCCTACGGGGTATTAGCCGCCGTTTCCAGCTGTTGTTCCCCTTCTAAGGGCAGGTTCTTACGCACATTAAATATTTACCTAAACCGGTAGGCCCTTGAGCGGATCCCACGTTAGCTCCAAGACGTTGGTCTTTAACTAGAAAAGTAAATGCTTGAACGTAGAGGAGGTAGGATGGGCAGTTGGTCAGATCTAGTATGGATCGTACATGGACGGTAGTTGGAGTCGGCGGCTCTCCTAGGGTTCCCCTGAATGTATGAAGGCAAACGTGGATTTTCTTCTCTTTAGGAAGGATATTATATCCTCCTCGATCTCACTAGGGATACTGGATCCTAGGAACACCTTCACGTCTGGATACTCGGGATCTAAGGATACTTCCTTTATGTCTTACTCCCGAGCTTCCAGCACATCCCTAGGATGTTGTTGTGGTTGCTATGCTATTGTCTGCTTAGCTGCTGGTTTCATTGATGAAGAATAGTAGTTCTTGGCTTCGACTTGGTCACCATCTATCCTTACTACTCCCCACGGAGTTGGTAGTTTGATGCATTGATGGTAAGTGGAGGCCATTGCTTTCATACCATGTAGCCAAGGCCTGCCCAAAATAACATTGCAACAAGAAAGGTTATCTATAACACAGAATTTTTGGTAAGAATTTAACCCTTCGATGCATATTGGGAGTTTGATGTCCCCCAATGTCTTCTTAGTTTCTCCACTGAAACCAACTAGCACCAATGTTCTTGGGATGATCTCTGAGTCTGGTATATTCATCTTCTGAATAACATCATGTTGGATGATATTGACCGAGCTTCCACCGTCGACCAGGGTTTTGCATACATAGTGGTTTGCAATAAATTAAGTAACAATCAAACCGTCATGGTGAGGATCCTGAATGCTCGATTTTTCTTCTTCATCGAAGAAGATCCTTTTATCAGTGGTTAAGGTGGTGGATATAATAGGTTGATCCCCGTTATCCAATTTGATCTCCTTGGCGAGCCTCTTAGCTGCAGAGAAGGAAGTGCCGCATATGTCTGACCCTCCGGAGATGAATTTGATCACTTGAGCATCTGATGGGGGCAGAGTTGCTTTTTAAGGAACTTCTTCAAGATCCTGGATCCTTGACTTTTTCTTCCCATTAGCTCCTTGAAGTGGCCCTTTCTCAGGAGGTATCCAATTTCCCTCCTTAAACCGATGCAATCGTCCGTCATGTGGCCAAAATACTCATGGAAAGCATACCATTTGGATTTGTCTCTTAAGGTGGTTGACTTTTCGTTCTTTCATGGCCACCTCGCCTTCTCACCTAGATCCTTCATGGCACAAATTAAACCATGAGTATCTTCTGAGAAGCAGTATTCTGAGATGCTCGGGTAATCTTAGTCATCATCTCCTTCTTCAACAGCTCGAACGATTTGGTTGTTGAACTTGGAGTACGAATTCGAGTTGTTGTTTCTGTATGAGGATCCTTTATTCTTGTCAGTGGATTATTGTTTCGTCTGATCCCCCAATCGTTCTTAGATCTTTTTGTCATCTTCCAGCCATATGAACATTAGTGCTCTGTTCCTTACTTCATCTAAAGACTTGCAAGGAGTCATCACAAGATCATCATAAAAGGAGGAGCCCCTCTGAAGTCCCATATTGAATTCTTCAACAACTGTAGCCATGTCAAGATTAAGGATTTCCAGAGCTTCCCTGCCGAACCTCATGACAAAATCCCTAAGGGATTCATCACTAGGTTGGATAACTCGGTATAAATCACTAGTTAACTTCACAAATTTTCTACTACAGGAAAATTGACTGTTGAACAAGTTAGCAGCCATTTTAATGCTGATCCTGTCAGTGTGGATTCGAAGCCCTTGCATAGGCAGGCTTCCTTGAGTCTCTCAGGAATAGGATTGATCTCCATCCTTTCTCTGTATTGAGCTACATGCTCCTCAAGATCAGTGGTTCCATCATAAGTCTTCATGTTGGGGGTCTGGAATCGCTTCGGGATTTCAGCATCACAGATAGGTGGAGCAAATCTTGATAATTTGTGGCTTCCCTCCGGTATCTCGGGGATTGGACGTATCACCCCGGGAACACTGGATATCATATCCTTATGCTTTTGTAGTTCCTTAGCCATATCTTGGTTGATACCCGCATCGTGCATTGAACCACGGTAAGCATCAAAGGGTATAGGATCATACAAGTTACCTCTTTGCTGAGTGAAGGTTGCAATCCTGGATGAGTAGCTGAGATAAGACGCGTCTGCTACAAGAATTGGTTCTCCAGAGGCTATGGACTGCATGTGGATTATATCTCCTTCATGGACTTAGAAGGATCGTTGATGTTGAATTCCTGAGGATCCTTCATTCTGAAAGAAGGAACCTTGAGGTTGGGAATTATAGGATCCTTGGTGATATAACCTACAGGATCCTGGTTGAAGGATGGATGATCCTTGTTGGAAGTATGAGAATCCTTGAGTTTGCTGACCCATGGACCCTTGTTGAAGGATAGATGATCCTGGCTGAAACAACAAGGATCCTTGAGTTTGTTGAACCATGGACCCTTGTTGAAGGATAGATGACCCTGGCTGAAACAACGAGGATCCTTGAGTTTGTTGACCCATGGACCCCTGTTGAAGGATAGATGATCCTTGTGTGAACTGAGCCAGGGATCCTGGACTGATGAAATCCAGCATCCTAGGCATCAAGGGAGTTTGATCCTCCGCTGGCGTCTTAGTCTTCTTGAGATCTTCTATCTCACGAATGATCCTCTGGTTAGTCTTGTTCTGTTGCTCCATGTATGCTTTAACTTGCGAAAACATAGATGAAACATCATTGTTAGTATTAACCGTCGGCGCAGCAGCAGCGGTTTTCGAGCTCTAGAAGCCTGGTAGTTGTGTCTTGCTTCCAGCAGCAGTAAGCCATGGTGCTCCCGTGATTGGCGGAGGCATCGGCAACGAAGTTCTTGATGAGAGAGGAACCGAAGACGGCGTGGTTGATGAAGCAGAGGTTGATTGAGAGGCCATTGATAGTGATATGGGTATGAAAAACTAAGAATTGATAGGAATAATATGGATTATAGCACCAATTGCCCCACGGTGGGCGCCAAATTGTTTTGGACAAAAATCCGTTAAGGATAATGTATCCAAATACGTAAAAGTGAGGTATAGTGCTAGGCTAATAACAAGTATTGTATGAATGAAAATGGAATGAACAACGTGATTTGTTGCGAGGAAAATCCCTTTGATCTTGTTCAGATCAAAAGAAAAAAAACCCCGGGTGATGACAACTCGTCGATCACCAATTAATTAATCACAAAAAAGGTTACAAGTGTCTTGGAGATTACGATCGAAGATACAACGATTGCTAATGTGTAGAGAGAATTATAAGTTCTGCTCTAAGTGTGTGTGATTACAAGTGTCCCTCTAATCGATCATTATCTCGATGTTTATAAAGGAAATTACAATTAACTATAACTCCTAACTATCCGCTACTTTTCCACAACTCCTTTAACGTTCATTGACCACGTTCCGGGAGCCTCCAGTAGCGATCTTTAAGCTAGACTCAGTCATAGAGTCGTTACTTTCTGTTGAATATTAACCTACACACATGAAACAATTGTTAATAATACCAACCTCTGAGGATCCTTGATCTTTGACATGGCTTTGGAACTCTTCAAGAGGATAACTGATCCAGACACATCTTCAAGGATAACATATCCTCAGTATTGAAAATATTAGTCCTAACAATACTGTTGAAGAGCTTAGAGACCTAGCCAGGATCATATTGGAATCATATCTACAAAGGGTAGCTGGGGCATACAACAAGGGTATAAGGATTAGAAGATTCTAAAAAGGAGATCTAGTGTTGAGGAAAGCCTTCCAAAATACAACTAATCCGGCAGATGGCAGGCTAGCACCCAAATGGGAAGGCCCTTATCTGATCGAGTCGGAGGAAGGAAATGCGGCATATCATTTGCTCACTATGGAAGGCGACAGGTTACCAAGAGCATGGAATGCTATCCACCTCAAGAAGTACTTTTACTTATCAGGATCCAGTATCCTCAGAGGATCGAGTATCCTTAAAGGTTATAGGATCCTAAAATTGGTTATATCTATCTGATCACATATTCATTTCCGATTCTTATTAATTTAAGGATAATATATTCTTAACGTTTACTTTTTCCAAGTTTTAAGTAACAATGCAGATTTCAATATGAGGTTCAATGTCTAAGATGTTGGCCACCTCTCCCTCACACTTAGGGTACACTATCGTTTCCTTTGGCCTAGCCCACGTTTAAGGTGTGACCCCCGATGGTCATACCTTCCAAGGTTTAAAGATTTTCACATTTCTTATAAATCAGAGTTTCTACACTTTCGCCTGGATCGCACGTTTTCCAACGTATAGTCCGGGGCAGCGGGACCAGTATACGCTTAGTGGCTGACAATTTCTTTGCTTTCGGCTATATGGAGGATCCTACGATTTATGGTAGACGTACCATACCACCGGTTTATAACATTTTCATGTTATCTCAAGACAAGGGTTTCTAACATTTTCATGTTAGCTAAGGTTTTGGCGTTTTCACGTCACTTATGTTTGGGCTAAATCCCGGTTTGGGCGAGTCCCCAGTTGACATCCGTATCTTTGTGCCAGTCCCCAGTTTGGGCTTGTCCCCAGGTTATTTGGGCTTGTTCCTAGTTTAATTGGGCTTGTCCCCAGTTTGTTGGGTTTAATCCCAGTTAGTATCATAAGTTGTTTTCATCAGGTATCCTAAGTTCACTTATGAGGATAACAGAAGGTTCAACACTTATGGATTCAAGTTCCTTAATTTATTCTTACAAGGACCACAGAAGGGAGAATAAGAGTTGTTGGATATACAGCCGAATGGGAAGATCCCAAGGAAACTCCATATATATATGACAATTATATTCAGTTTATCAAATCTCATATGTTTTTGCAAAATGACAGCTGTGATCTTATCAAAACCGCCATTTTGGGGGCAATTGTTAGTGCACGAAAATTTGACACTGTGGATATGTTATCCTGGCATATAATCTGGATCAATTATCCTTAGAATATGTTGCAGATCCTATCAAGATCAAAGATCCTCAGTACTCATTAACGATTTTTTTTTGTTATGTTGATATTTTTGGTAGGTACAACGGCTAGTGACCAAGTCCAACCTATAATCTCGCAATCAACGTCAATAAAGCGCATGGTTAATGAAGGAATGGCTTGATTAGAGGCTAAAAAATAGGAGAATTGGTTATTATATTTCATGGATATATAGAAGCTTGATCAGCTAAGTTTCACACAACATAACATAGCAACATACACGATATTTCTCTGTAATTCTAGCAACACACACACACACTTAGATTCATTGTATTCGCTGATCATAGCTTCCAACCCTTGTAACACCCTTTTTTGATTAATATAGTGGCGATAGACGATTGTCGTCACCCGAGGTTTTTATGCCGGTGATCCTCTAAAGATCAAGGGCTTTTCCTCGTACAAATCCTTGTGTGCATCAACATATTACTTATTCAATTACAAACACCAAGTCCCACATTCACGAATTTGGTTACATTATCCTTAGTTGACTTTTGACCAAAACATAAAACATATGACTGGTTATTAAGAATAAATGTTTATGTTGCAATGATCACTTGATGAGGAATGTAATAATACTCTTACAAGATACCCCAAGTGCTAAGCTTGACGGTTATCCGAGAAATTGCTAGTCTTAGGAAGCCTTGGCGAACTTTAAAATAGACACCAAGATTTTGAGCTTGATGATAAGTCGACAAATCGTCATTGGTGTGAGAACTTGGTTGATAAATTAAGAATCCTTAAACCCCCCCCCCCCTATACCGAGCTTGACGATAAGCCGGGGAACTGCCACTCTTATGAGGTTTTAGGTAATAATTTAAGAATTTTAAAAGAGCACCACGATTATGGGCTTGATGATCATGAGCTATCTCATTATTTAATTATTATGGAAAAACATGACTAAAGATGTTATTCCCACATTTAATCACCATAGCAAGCTCATGTCACATGTTCACTAATTAATTATTAAACCAAGTTAAGAGGAGGTTGAACCAAAATGATACACCTCTACGTTTGATCTTATTTATATACAAAAATAAAAAACCCCAAAAACATTGTCTTTTAACTTATGTCTTAAATTTCTTTTGCCAAAATCAAACTCAAAACAATATTCACTTCCAGTAGAAATAAATACAACGATTTAGTAGTAAAAATCAATAAGTGTTTATGTGGATCGATACCTGGTTCTTACCTATACATTACTACATATACGATAGGTACACTTTTAATATTTGTTTGTGGTTTAGTTAAGATAATAACTATTTTTATAAATTTAACACTTGACATTGTGTGAATAAAACCTTTGGAAAACTAACTTTTTCTATACCATCTCATGCACACTAATACGCGTAACTGCTAAAAAATGAGTCACTCGGGGACTCGATTGATACTTGGCACACAAACTAACAGCAAACATAATATCAAGTCGAGAAGTAGTAGGATACATCAACGAACCGATCATCGCATGATAGTGGGTTGGATCTACGGAATACTCCAATTCATCCAGTGATAAATTGTGACCCACGGGGAGAGGAGTTGAGGTACTTTTCCGGCAGTAATAATGAATCGACTCAATACTCATTCACATAATTTGTTTGGTGAATAAAAATTCTCGAAACAGTGTGGTGAACCTGCAACGCCAAATAGAAACTCATTTCTCCCATTGAGCTTATCTCGAACTTCGTTTGCATCTTCTTCGTGAATTCTTTACACAAAATGATATAGTCAACGTATATCTAGACCAGGAGAAGATATCTTTCACAGACTTGTAGAAAAGGGTACAATCCACAGTCCCTCGTGAGAATCCGTTATCCATAAGATGGTCAGCCAATGTGCAATACCAAGCTCTCGGGGCCTAGTGTACACCATAAAGAGCCTTGTTTAATTGGTAAACACGCTCTGGATAATCTGGATCTTCAAAACCAGGACGCTGCTTCACGTAAACCTCTCCATGAATTCCCCGTTTAAGAATGCACTCTTCGCATCAATTTGGTACACTTTGAAACTCTTGAAAGCTACGTAGGCCAAGAAGATTCGCATAGCCTCAAGTCTTGCAACCGGAGTATATACTTCGTTGTAGTCATTTCTTTCACGGTGAATATATATTTAGACTATCAGTCTTACTTTGTTATGCATGATAACACCATGGTCATCCTTCTTGAACTTAAATACCCATTTTGTAGAGATTGCATTTTAACCCCATCTAGTTTGTTAATAAGATCCCAAACACCAAGATGAATGAATTGTTGTAGTTCATCTTGCATCACTTATACCCAAGAAGGTTCTTGAAGTGCCATAGACACACTAGTAGGCTCAATTTGGGATAGAAAGCAAGTGTATTGGGCAATGTTCTAAATTCCTCATGCATTTACATTAGCATACACACACAATAGTGGATCCGCATCATCATTAGAATTCTGATGACTTGTACACACTCCTTCATTTAAATCGCCAATAATATTTTCTCGGGTATGATAAGAATGAACCCCAATAGTCAAATGCTCTGGAACTTCAACATTATCATAAAAATTGGTGACGTTTACATCAACAACTTCTCATTCGAAGTTTGGGAAGATTCACCTGATTATATCCCATTGTCTTCATGACTTTCTACCAGTGGTTCTGAGGTAGAATCTTCAAAGTCGGCATCATCAGATGTATCAGATAACGCATCTGAAACTTCAGGTTACTTATGTACAGATGTAGAATGACGAGTAGAGGAACTTGGATAAGATAATAACTCTTGTTCCAGATAAGCACAAACCGAGTATTCATTTTGTACATCAACCTAGGGAGAGAAAGAATCAAACAAACCATCATAATCAAACATCCAATCCGGTCCCTTGCAAATAGGAGGTGTGGTGTACCTTTGACGATCAATATGGTATCATTCTTCAACACACCCAGAGGAGAGATTAAAAACCTATTTTTTGGTGAAACATACTCAGGATAATAATCTTCTATGGCCTTCTCCTCAAACTTTCCCACATCTTTCTTTAACATCGTACAAGGACACCCGAGTGGCTCTAAAAATTGATAATTTGGCTTACGATTGTTTAAAAATTCATAACTTGTCTTCTTAAACATATTTATCATGAGAACTTAATTCAATGTGTAGAAAGTAGTATTCACAACCACGTTCCAAAATTGAGGAAGAAGCTTTGAATATGCTAGCATGGTTCTAGTCGCTTCAATAATGGTTCGATTCTTTCTTTAAGCAACCTCGTTATGTCGTGGCACATACGGAGCACTATATTCATGGTGAATACCAAGTTGAATATAGAAAAAACTTCGTTATAGTGTTTTTGAATTTAGTGCCATTATCACTTCCAAAACTCCTACTTTCAACTTGTAAAGTGATTCGATCTTGGTGATCAGAGTTTGCACGAGAATGGTTGTTTGATCTTTCGTACTCATAAACAACACCCATGAAAATCTTGAGTAGCTGTCGGTGCCCACTGTACAATATAAATCTTTAGAAATACTCGCTTTGTTCACTGGACCAAATAAATCCACATGTAAACGTTCCAGCGGAGTATTAGTTGAGTTTATTTGCTTCAATGGATGAGACTTCTTTTTCTGTTTTCCTTTCTTGCACGAAACACAATGATCGGTCATATGAAATTTTTCAATGAAACTACATCCACCAAATCATTAGCAGTTAAATAATTCATCTTTCTTATTTGGATGTGACACATCCTTCTGTGCCATAGAATCGTATCTTTCTTGGTTGCTTTTGACAGAAAGCATGTTTTTGTTGATGAAGATGTTTGCAGTGGATGCCATGTCAAGTGTGTGTATATATATATATATATATATATATATATATATATATATATATATATATATATATATATATATATATATATATATATATATATTTCATACGATCGAGTCGCATGACAACCATTCCTCATGAATCTCAAACCCATGCTTCGGAATCACACATTATTTGTCAGTGAACAAGGCTGCATACTTCTTGTCACAAATCTGTGAATCACTTAACAGATTATGATCAACCTTCTCATAATAATTCACTTTCTCTAATGTGATTCTCCCATTGGGCACTTCACCCTCTTTGGTTATAAGTCCACCTTGATTACCCGCAAACGCAACATAACCTCCTTGAATATCTTTAATTTTTGGTAAGAAGATTAATATGATGAGAACATCCACTATCCACAACCCATTTGTCACCTGAGATAGTCTTGGATGAACTCTGCACACACATGGAAATGATTAGTATGAAGATGTAACCCAAGCCTTAGTCTTGGGTTGAACCTCATGTTCCTTTTGGAATAAAACAACTTTAGGTTTTCATATTGGTAACTCCCTAACAGGAACCTTGACACCCTTCACCTTCTTCATAGCATGCTGATGTAACTTCTGGAATTGTCCATAAGTTAAAGTTGCATTTGACCTCTTAGCCATCTTGACTTAAACAGGAGTTACATCAGTCTTGGCAACGTTACAAATAGGTTTAACAAGCTCAACTTTTTTGATGTCAACCTTTTTCTTCTCAATATTAAACCTAACCATCCTCCTAGGATTAGCCTCATCCATCACCGTATGATTCATATCAACCTTATTTTGGGTAGGTTACCTTTTCACGATGTTTTAATCATAGGTACGTGGTCCTTGATTATAGGCTTTTCAATTATTCTAACTCTGGGTTTACTATAAAATTGTAATTTGACCTCGTTCACCATAGAATAACAAGTTCTTCTATCCAAAAACATTTGTGCTGAATGATATCTATCATATGAATCTTTAGGTTGAAAAGTCACAACCTTCAAATGAGATCCAACCAACTTATCCTCATGTGCTTGTTTATAAAGTCCAAGTTAAATACCCAGAAAAGTTTGAGTGTATATAACCCATATAAATTTACAAATTGGATAGGTTTGAGTAAAGTTGTTTGAGATTTCTTTTGGGGCTTAGAATTAAACATTTTTGTTTCCAATTAAACATCTTTGTTTCCCCAAAAGACATCTCAGTCTCATTCCTATAAAGCTTCCCACAATCAAATACTCTTTCAATATATTTAGATTTAACCAAACACAAAGGGTATACTTCATCAAAAATAAGTTGATTAACCCCTTTTAGTTTGTAAACCCTTCATCTCCTAAATTTTTCAGTATAAATTGGATTCACAAACTTTCTCAACTCTTCATTTGAGACCACTTTCTTCTCCAAATGGCTTTGAAGCAATAGTATTGTCAACTTAGATTTTTCAATCTCTTGTGCTTCATAAAGAATATGACTTCAAGTGTAATATTCTTATCTTTGTGAATCTTAGTTGGTTGATGCGCATCTTCAATAACAACACCTTCATCAGTCTGAGTAAACATAAGATTAATGTTGATATGAAATTTTGGAGTTAAAATGTTTTTTTTCTCAACATTTTTCTTTGTTTCAATGTTCTCCTCTTTAGTTGATTTTACGTCAATAACAGTAAACGGAGGATCTAGTGTCAGTGTATAATTAATACTCACTTATTTTAAATTTACAGTATTTGGTAGTTTGGTTTAATCATGATTAAATGGAGGATGAAGTTCAACAAATCCAAAACAAGTTTTATCCCCTTTTTTATGATTACCATTTACTTCAATGATTTGGTCTAGTAAAAAAGAGGAGTTTTTCTGACATTCATGACATAATGTGGTACACGTTATTTACTACGTAGCGAGTAAACAATTAATCGGTTAATTCGTAGCGATTAAATCAGTAACCGAACAATACTGGTTATGGCCCGCATATATACTGGGGAGTTATATATAAGTGATATATACATTATAGTGACTAACATGTTGATATTAAGACCCCCAATACATACAAAGCCGTTTAAACGAAATGGGTTTCGTTTAACAATACGTTGTGAACTTAAACGCAATCCTTAATACCAAAACGAGCATTGCATCATCAGTCAAACCGAAAAGACTTATAGAAAACTTATTTAAGATGTTTTAAGAAATTCTTGAAAATATTTTGGCTTTTTACAACGATTCAGTACGTCTTTCTTAATTTACAAAAACAAGCTGAAAAACACTTGTTTTTGCGTTGTTTATCAAACTCGAACTAGTTTTTGCATCAAAACCCGAACCCATACTAAATTTTGGAGTGGGATTGAACTTCATGCACACAAAATGAGGCAATTAGGGCCAAAAGAGGGGCCCATGGTTCCCCTATAGTCTGGCCGCCATTATGGGGAATATCCCCTTAGATATTTTAGTTGAAAACCGTGACCTCCTATGATCTTTTTACATTTTAACTTCATCAACACAACAAACCTGCTGTATTCTTCCCTCCTCTCACCAAAAACCCTTGAGGTATGATACAAATTAACAAGTTTTAATCTTGTTTTTACCTAGTTTTGATCATAAAAACATGTTTTGATTAGTATAAAACATGTTTAACCATATAGAATCTCTTAAAATAAACTAAAAGCATGTTATGATTTTAAAAATTAATACAAACCAGAAACATAAGGATTGTTGGCCAAAAACATGGATTAGAATGTTCATATTACGTTTTACGGTTTGAAATCTCGATTTAAAACCCTAAATTACAAAGCTTTTTGATTGATGTTGAATTCTTGGTTTTGTGTTATATGACCTATAGATATACAAACTTGAGAACCAAGAACCAGGAAATGAGAGAAAAGGGCATAAACACCCAGAAACCGCAAAGGTACTAACCGAATACTCGTTTAGGGGATGTTTGTGTCTCGATTGGGACATGCTTGTTGTTAGACTATGAAACCTTTCAGGAAAATTAGGGACCATATAAGAGAGTCCCTTTCCAAATTTGGTAATGTTTCAATTAACGGAGAATATTTGCCGATTTTATAACCCTTTATTAGTGATTTATTATGAAAAATAATTAAACTGCTGTAAAAATTATGATATTTGGTGGAAATTTTATAGGGGTTATTTGATGATATTTTTACCATTAAAAAAAATTATTAGATTTTTTGGGAATTGTTTGGTATAAACGAATGATTTATCGGTAAAATAAAACACATAAAATGAATTTTTATAAGTGAATAAATAAGTGTAAAAAATCTGTAATTACTTTTATAAAATTCAAAATACTTTAATATGTTATTACAAAAATTCTCAAAATTTTGTTATAAATATATAAAGAGTTATAATAATTTAAACATTTAAATTATATATATATATTTTAATAAAACCGGCATCGTTATGTTTAACGAATTTATTGGTATGCCAAAACGTCAAAAGTGGTCAAATATCATAGTTTTGAATAAATTTGACAAAAACGAACATTTTACGAGATTTTCAGACAATTAGGGTGAATTGTACATGTTTTGTACAATCAAACCCGTATGAAAACGAAAACGAACCCTACGACATATCCAAATACCGAAACTCTAATTTTCTTTTATAAATCGAGTCATTTTATCAAACAATATGTTTACTCAAGTTTGTGTGATCTTACCTATTTCCGAAATGCGTAAACGACCAACTTGTCCAGGCACGGAATACGGTGAAACTAGGCCAATACTAGTTTTAAACATTTCATATCGTACAACATCACGATCTAAGACTACTGATATGTTTTGGGTGTAACATCCACACCCTGACAAAATATACAGCCCGATTTAGCTTAAAAGATGTACTAGTATTAACAATGCAATACCGATTATAGGATATGAGCTATAATCGAGGTGTAGTATATACCGCATGTGTTACTTGTTCGATACTACAATAAGGTGAGTTTCATGACCCCACTTTTTATAATGTTTTATGAACATCTAGGGTGGAGAACATGTTTATATATACCTATTTATCTGGAAACGTTTTATGATGTGAATTATTTAAGTGCTAACACTTGAAAGTCCCCCCTCCCCACATGAGTGATTACCTACGATCCGAAGGCATGTGAATAGTACTATTAGTTTGCAAACACAATTGATAGGGCTGGTGGGGTATGCCGGGACATGTTTTACAATTGCACATGACCATGCGAACCTTTTGTAACATGCTATGTGGTGTTAGACATAGTACGTTTTAGGGCATGTGGCCATTGAGACCACGGGGAGTGCCTGGTCAGTGGAGGCCACGTGGTATAGCTAGTCGATGTTTCACTCGTGGCTTAGTATAATTACAACATATACATACATTCATTCTGAATACTACAATTACGTATATTAACCTCGTACAAACTTATGAAACTCTCCAACTCTTTATAGTTGACCCGTTTTAACATGCTTTTCAGGTGAATCGAAGTTGGAATAATATTCTTATTTTCTTTTTTTTAAGGATGAGACTGATACTACGTAGATTGACGCAAGTATACTATTAAAGAATAAACGACCAGGAGAACCGGTTATGTGTATTTCACCAAGTTTGTAAACTTAGTACAAAACAATGTAACATGGGGTAAATTAGTTTATTATTTATATTTTTAAACAATATGGTTCATACCAGAGGTGTCTATTACATTCTCGTATTACGCTTCCGCATTTACCTAGTCGGGGTGTGACAGTTTTTAAATTTACTCAATTTATGTTTTTAACTCCAATATTTTACTTTCGAGTTCATGAATCTTGGTTTTGTTTTTCATTATTTCCTCAAACTTAACTCTCACTACCTCTTGCTTGTTAGAGATATATGCTTTTAAATCATGATTAATATCGAAAAAGGAGCAAGTTTTTGTTTATAATCCTTATCACTTTCAAGCATAGCCGATAGTTATACAAAGACCAACGATCAATGTTTCATTGTGATGATGAATCTTTTCAAGTTTAGAGTTTGATTCATCACAATGACAACATGCGAAAGTATGAGAATCATCAGATATATCACTGTCTGATGAGCTTAAACTCACAAGATTAGAGAGGGAAATAGAAAAAGAGTTAAAAATGACCTCTTCAATCTTTGTGATTTACGCAAATATTTCCGTCTGATCTTCACAAGACAATTCTGACTCAGATTCCGAATCTTCAATTCCCTCAATAACCTTCTTCATCTCATCACACCCACTCCCTTCAGTTTTAACACTCGCAACCAAGTTTGCTTGTTGTGGTTCACTTGAAGCTTCTCCCAACAGTCTCCTTGAATAATCAATCCCTTCTTGGACAATCATTTCCTTCGACTCACCTTACTTTGGGTGTTCCAAAGCTATCTTTGGCTTCTCCTTTGACTTATTGTTGTTATACTTCTTGTTTGAGTTTCTATATTGAGTCTTGTTACCACGAGAATACTCTCGCCTCAGCTTGTCACATATTTTAGCAAAGTGACCAAATTCCTAAAAATTATAGCACTTTACCTTCAGCTTATCAAACCATATCCTTTTTCTCATTGTTGCCAAATCATACCCAGTTCTTTCAATGAACTTCTTTATCTTTAAGACTATCATGGTCATATTCCATTTGAGATCCATTAGTTCCGTATCATCACAATTAATCTGGTCATAATCTTCATCAATTAAGTCATAAGTAGAAACTTTACTTCCCACCAATTGTTCATACGAGGCCACGAAGGCTCCCATAAAAGCAGAGTGTTGTTCTCCTTCCTTCATGTTGACATTTAGTGGTGAGGGAAGACGAATTGAACTAGAACATTCCGAAGTCAGGCTTGAAAACATTTGAGGCTTAGTAAAAACTTCTTGTGGAGGAGACACATGAATAGTTATGTATAAGAAATAATACATCTTTTCTGCACTAAAATATCTCCAAATAAGCATAATTTCATCACCTATATTAGAATAAATAACCACTAATGTTTATAATTTCTATATTAGAATAAATAACCACTAATGTTTATAATTTATATATATATGTAAATATAGTCCCAAGAAATAAAAGAAGCTAAAATACAAAGAAAAACGGAGATAAACGGTGAATATCGACATAACACACCCCATGGTGAATCAAGACATAGCCAAGCATAGAGCATACGGAGTAAAGACAAAAATTAGGAAATCAAGGCATGGCCATGCTAACAAAAACACACCCCATATTATTCAAAGAAGGAAGGAAAGACAAAATAGGAGGTTCTTAAGAAAAACACGGTCGTGCCTTCCCAAGACATATCCATGCCTTCAAGTACAAATGAAAAAGACAAACCTAGAGAAGTTTGGACTGTTGTGGAACTCAACAGGGCCGTGCCTTGTTTAACATAGCCGTGTTAACCTTGAGTTGTAGAATCTGACATGA
The DNA here is from genome assembly GCF_021521415.1 of Bidens hawaiensis. Taxonomy (NCBI): domain Eukaryota; kingdom Viridiplantae; phylum Streptophyta; class Magnoliopsida; order Asterales; family Asteraceae; genus Bidens; species Bidens hawaiensis. The sequence continues at coordinate 17,733 of NW_027505841.1, forward strand.
ACAATTAAGGCAGTAGCACAAAAAATGACGACATGGTCATGCCTCACTCAGGTCGTGCCCAGTGGACCTGGAAAGACTATAAATTGAATGCTATACTTCTTCATTAAATGGACTTGAAAACCCCTTGGAGAAGAATGCAATACTCTCCAATAACCTCTTTTCACCACCATTAATAAGAGAATTAATCTCATTCATCCAAACCTTAAAAATTAAGATTTTGGGAGGAGATATTAGAATCAAAGACTAGTCATCCAAATTTGTTAGATTGTTTCAATTTGATTGTGTTTGTATCTATTACTCTGATAATTAGCATTATTCTTATTAGTGGCTAAACTTTCATAGTATCATCTTGGTTTATAATGAATCTTAATTAATGTTTAATAATGATAGTAAAATATGTGATTGGTTTTTAATAACTAATGGTTATGTTGCAATTATCACTTGACGAGGAATGTGAAAATACTCTAAAAAGATGCCCCAAGTGCTAAGCTTGACATAAGCTGAGAAATTGCTAGTGTTACGAAGCCTTGGCGAACCTTAAAAAAGACACCAAGACCCCGAACTTGATGATAAGTCGAGAAATATCTATTATTGTGAGGACTTGGTTGATAAAATAATAATCCTTAAAATGAACCCCCTAATTTCGAGCTTTATAATAAGCCGGGAAAATGCCACTCTTGTGAGGGTTTGGGGAATAACTTAAGAAACCTTTTAAAGAGCTGCCAAGAATCCGAGCATGATGATTAGTCGAGAAATCGCCATTCTTGTAGGGGCTTGGTTGGGAAAAAAACATGAATTCTAATATTAACACAGACGAAATGAATTTTTAGTAGTGAGTGACCATTTTAGAATGGGAATTGTCAACAATGTTGTGAAAATGGATTGTTGGTGTTCATTCACCAAGCTCGGTTAATTACTCGTTAAGTTAGTGTGCAATATAACCTATTTTAAGAAACTCTTGAGTGGTTATTACATGAGTTCTATAATTGTTCGAGAGTTGTGTGGGTTAATACTTGGTAATTCAAGGTTAATCTTTTACAAGTTAACTAATCTTGTATTTTAGGTATAATACAAAGGTTATTTTAGTTAACTTATCTTTATCAAAAACTACTTGCTTACATAAAATGATGTTTGAGTAAAATGGATCATGAGTTATCTCTTTATTATAATTATCATGGAATAACATTACAAACAATGTTACTCTCATATTAATAACCATAGCAAGCTCAAGTCATATGTTTACTAATCAATTTTCAAAACAAGTTAAGAGGAGTTTTAACCAAGATAATACACTTTTATCTTGATCTTCTTTGTATCTAAAAATATAAAATAACCCAAAAATATTGTCTCTTAATTTATGTTTCTTTAAACTTATCTACTAAAATCAAAACCAAAACTTAAATGATATTCACTTTCGGTTAAAATAAATACAACGATTTAGTAGTACAAATCTATAAGTGTGTCCATGGATCGATACTTGGTTCTTACCTATACTTTACTACATATAGGATAGGTACACTTGCATATTTGTGTGTGGTTTAATTAAGATAACAATCATTTTTATAAATTTAAAACACAACATTGTGTGAACAAACCTTTGAAAAAATTAACACATTTTTCATACTACACCCACCACGCATCAAGTTTTTTGCGTCGTTGTTTGGGACACACTGTGAAATTTTTACAAACAATCCGAGTATTTATTAGACCTAGTTTATAGTGTATATATTTTAAAACCAATCAAAAAGACCAAAAATATTTTCTATCTTTTTTAAATTTCATTTTTAATTTAGTTGTAGTTTTTAATTTCTATCTTTCTAGTTGATAAGTTGTTTGCCTTAGCTTAGCTTTAGTTGTGCCATTAGATCTTTTGACTTTCTTAGTTACTGTAAGTCCTCTACATCTATTCCCGACCTCATTTCACCACTTTCCGAACCTGAACGCCACTTCCACCAAAGAAAACGCACTTAGGCGTGTAAAGCAACTAAAGGAGTTAAGGATGAATCAGAGGAAAATACGTTAATCGAGGAAACCCAAAAAGATCCTATGATGGCAGAGCTAGACTATGAGCTAAACATGAGCCAATATGGGAAGCCAACACTCGAGGGCTATGTCAATGGCGTTGCACCACCCGAAGTACTTCTAAATTTGAGATCAAATCTAGTATTACTCGTATGATCAAAAATTCTATCCAATTTCATGGACTTCTTGACGAAGATCCTTTGTCTCATATTTCCTGGTTCCTTCGAATACGTGGAACTTTAAAATTTAACATTTCTCAGAAGATCAAGTTAAGCTTAAACTCTTTCCATTTTCGCTCAGAGACAATGCCTTGGAATGGCTTGAATCTTTACCGTTGGGTACCATCACCAATTGGGACCATATTATGGAGCAATTACTTCCAAAATACTTTCCACCCTACAAAACTGCCAAGTATTGGGCAATCATCACCGAATTCTGGATGAATGAAGATGAGTCACTACACGCAGCATGAGAGAGATACAAAAACCTTCTTTGATTGTGTCCGCACCATGGATTAAACAAATGGCTTCAAGTACAAACTTTCTTCGACACTTAAGCTAGCAAAAACAAACAAGCAATCGATTAGGTCGCTAGAGGATATCTAGGAACCAAATCACCGAATGAGGCATTCAAGTTTGTAGAAAAAGCTGCCTAGAAAATCTTTTCCTATAATCCACCATGATCAAACCCATCACACAAAGGAATACACCATATCAATAATAGCACCTTTATCTCTGCACAATTCGAGTCCTTCTCGAAAAAATTTGAATAGCTTCAGTCTGAGCTGTTCAAATAAAATGTTAAATGCGATAGGTGTGGAGAAGATCACAAGGTTAAATACTGCCAAAGTTTGACCATCGAAGAATGTGATTTTGTATGCCTACTAAATAACATGTATGGCAACAATCACAACCCTGGTTGGAGATACCATCCGAACTTCAGCTGGAGGGACGGAGCCAACAATCAAGCCCCGCCTGGATTTGATAGAAGACCCTTCAATTAAAACCAACCCTCTCAACCTAAACAACCATACCATAACCATGGTACAAATACCAGCCAACAACCAAGTAGTGGATCTACAATGTAGACTCTGCTAACGCAAATCATAGCAAGTACTGCCGCTTCAAACAAAGTGACCAAAGACCGATTTCTGAATAATGAAGTAGAGCTTAGGAACTAGAAGGCTTCTTTGCAAAACATCGAAAACCAAGCAGGTCTGTTAGCCCAACTACCATATGATCAATCACCCGAAGGACTCCTTAGTAACACTATTACCAATCCCAACTCTCAAGCCAATGTCATAACCCTAAGAACTCTTCCTAAACTCACACCTATTCCAACAACTCCTCCTAAACTTGTCAAAGAACCTGTGATGCCATATGCTCCACCAATTCCTTATCCGGATTACCTGAAGCAGGAAAAGATGGAGACACAATATGGCAAAATACAAGAACTCTTTAAGCAATTACATATTAACCTTCCATTCATAGAAGCCATTTCCAAATGCCAAAATATGAAAAGTTCTTAAAAGAAGTTCTATCGAAAAAAAGAAAGCTAGAAGAGTTATCCCGCATGATACGTAATGAAGAAATCTTTGTCATTCTCCAGAACAAGCTTCCAAAGAAGATGGCAGATCCAGGAAGTTTCACTATCCCCTATTTGATAGGAAGTTTATTTGTTAGCAATGATTTAGCTGACCTAGGAGCCATCATCAACCTCATGCCTTATACGGTTTTCTCCAAGTTAGGATTGGGAGAAACTACTCCAACCCGTTTGAGCATTCAGCTATCCAATAAATCAGTGAAATACCCAAGAGGCATAGTTGAGAACATGTTAGTCAAAATCAACAAGTTTTTCTTTCCAGTTGACTCTGTTATTCTATACATGGATGAAGACACTTTTTTACCCCTTATCTTAGGAAGACTGAAGCACTCATATATGTTTGCACTGAAAAACTCACTCTCAGGGTAGAGGATGAGGAAGTAACGTTTGACATATGGAACTCAATGAAACACCCACAGTACATAAATGATTCCGCATGCTTCCTGGATATGTGTGAATCAATAGTGAGCTATCATTTAAGGAAAAAAAAAATTAAGAAATAAGCATGCGACACGCAATTGATTGTGGAAAAAGCACATGCTGTCAATTCAAAAAATTAAGCTATGGAGGAAGAAGAAAGCAACTCCGAAGGGACTTTTGTAGAAGTAGATAGAGATCTAGAACCTAAAGCCAAACCTTCTATAGAAGATCCACCTACTTTAGAGCTTAAGAAATTACCCAAATGCCTTGAGTATGCTTCGCTCGAAGGCAAATCTCAATTTCCTGTCATCATTTCCTCTGATCTCTCAAGTGATGAGATAGAAAGACTTCTAGAAGTTCTTAATTCTCACAATAAAGCTATCGCTAGGAAAATCATGGACATTAAAAGTGTTAGCCCGTCATTTTTCACTCACAAAATTATGTTGGAAGAATACTTCAAACCCGTAGTGCAGCACCAAAGATGACTAAATCCAAATATGTAAGACGTGGTGGAAAAGGAAGTACACACATTGCTTGACGCAAGATAGATTTACCCCATATCCGATTCTCCATGGTTAAGTCTTGTTCAAGTAGTCCCAAAGAGAAGAGGAATGACAGTCGTCACCAATGACAAGAATGAGCTGATTCCTATGAGAACCGTCATGGGATGGCGAGTTTTCATCAACTATTTCAAACCCAATGATACCACCAGGAAAGATCATTTTCCTCTCCCATTTACTGATTAGGTACTCGAGCGTCTATAAAAAAAATGTACTACTGTTTTCTTCACAGATTCTCTAGCTATTTTCAAATTCCAACGTCTCTCGGAAATCAGGAGAAGACAACATTCACATGTCCCTATGACACATTAGCGTACCGATGAATACCCTTCGGACTGTGTAATGCTTCAGCTACTTTTTAACGTTGTATTGTAGCTATCTCTCACGACATGATGGAAGAATCAATGGAAGTCTTCATGGACAACTTCTCCGTCTTTGGCTATTCCTTCAATGCAAGTCTTAAAAACCTGAAAAAGATGTTAGCAAGATGTGAGGAAGCTAGTCTTGTGTTATATTGGGAAAAATGGCACTTTATGGTTAAGGAAGGCATCGTTCTCAGGCATAAGATATCTCAAGTTGGATTAGAGGTGGATAGAGCCAAAGTAGAAACCATTTCTAAACTTCCACCACCCACATTTGTTAAAGCCATTCGAGGTTTCCTTGACCATCAAAGTTTCTATCACCGTTTCATCTAAGACTTTTCAAATATAGCCCAGCCAATTATGTAACTATTTGAGGAAGATGTTCCATTAATCTTCTTCGAGGAATGTTTGGATGCATTCCAAATTATGAAAGACAAGCTCGTTGGTTCTCCAATCATGGTAGCTCCAGACTGGACACTACCATTTGAACTTAGGTGTGACGCAAGTGATTTCGCAGTTTAAGCAGTCTTAGGATAGAAAAACGATAAGCATTTTCATCTAATTTACTACACCGGCAAGACTCTTATTGATACTCAAGAAAAGTACCGAAAAGGAGCTTTAGGCTGTAGTCTTTACTTTCAACAAATTATTTTCTTATTTAGTCCTTTCAAAAACCATCGTTTACACTGATCATGCGGCGATTAAGTATTTGTTTATGAAACAAGATGCTAAACCGTGTTTGATCCAATGGATTTTACTTCTACAAGAATTTGGCATCGAAATCAAGGACAATAAGGGTGCTGAAAATGTTGCAACCGATCATCTTTCCCGTTTGAAATGCCTAGCTTCACAAGAAATATTAGGGAGAAAGACAAATGACAACCTTCCCATGAATTTCTTATGCATATCCAGACTCATGAAGGAAAACATCCTTGAATCACTTACATTGCAAACTACAAAGCTAGTGTAATCGTTTTCAACGGAATGACATATCAACAAAGTAATAAATTCTTTACGGAAATCAAATTTTACTTTTGGGAAGATCCATACTTATGTCGCATAGAAGTTGATAATATTATTCAAAGATGCGTATATGTGGAGATGAAGCACACAAGATCATGAAACAATGTCATGAAGGACCATCCGGAGGTCATCATGGTGCATCAGAAACTGCAAAGAAAGTATTTGATGCCGACTTCTATCGTCCTACAATCTATCGAGAAGCAATCAAAATGGTTTGCTCGTATGATGCATGCAAATGTGCTAGCAACATCTCATCCCGAGATGAAATGTTACAAAGGCTAATCCAGGTCTACGAAATATTTGGCGTTTGGGTCATTGATTTTATGAAACCATTTCCAACATCATTTTGTCACCACTACATCCTAGTTGCAGTAGACTACGTATCAAAATGTGTTGAAGCCCAAGCTTTACCCACCAACGAGCCAGGATGGTAGTCAAGTTTTGGAATAACTTATTCTCTCGTTTTAGTATTCCCAAGGCACTTATGAGCGATCAAGGAATACACTGTTATAATGCAAAAATGGAGAAAGATTGGCCAGATACAGGGTTCATCATCGTCTCACTACACCTTACCACCCAACAACAAGAGGCCAAATCAAGGTATCAAACGAATCTTGGAGAAATCTGTGAGTCATAATCGTGGAGATTCATCAAATAAATTGGATGACGCTATGTGGGCATTCCATTCAAATTAGCGTATGGAAAAGTGTGTCATCTTCCGCTCGATCTCAACCACAAAGCTTACTAGGCACTAAAAACTGAAAATCCTGATATGAAATTCTCAGGGGAAAACAGATTCCAGCAACTTCATGAGCTAGAAGAATTGAGGATGCAAGCATACGAGAACTCACGGATTTCCAAAAAAAATGGTGAAAGGACTTCATGACGCGCGACTAAAAGGTGAAAAACTTTTTAAAGCAAGTGACAAGGTACTCCTTTATAACTCTCGCCTTCGCTTATTTCCTGGAAAGTTAAAATTACTGTGGTTTGATACTTTTATATGTAAGGAAGATTTTGATTATGGGACCGTTGAACTTGTCCAAAAGGATGGGCATAACTTTCAGGTAAACAGTCACAGACTTAAACTTTACATAGGAAAACCCACAGAAACCGCAATAGAGGTACTTCGCCTTCGTTCCGGGAACTAAAATGGTAAAATCATGAGTCAAGCTATCGACTCTGACAAAAATTTAGCATGTAGAGGTTAGATTTTACTGCTTTGTAGGGATAGGTTTTATATATAGATATATATAGGAAGGCATGACCGTGCCCCACACAACACGGTCGTGCCTAGTACAATTTCCTTATAGTGATAGTTTCTGGCACTGTTATCTTCTTAGACTGTCCAGTTTCAGAAAAAAATTTGTCAACATGGCCTATGCCTTGCAAAGCATGGCCATGCTGAGAGTTTTCTGACAGATTATAAATGTGCATAACCTCATTGAGAGTTTTGCACACCTTCTAGACACATTTCTCTAAACTAAATAGCCTCCCAAGATTCGGATGGAACATCCTAATGCTGTAAACCCTTCCACCACTCCACCTAAGAAGAAGAACATGAACCTGGAAATGATCGTTCAACTCCAGGAAATGGCAAAAGACCTCATGGACATGCTCGTTCTCAATGAACAACGAGTCCTTGTTCTGACAGAAACGATGGAGGAAATGAAATCTGAGCTTCATGACATTAACGAGAAAATTCAAATTCAGACCATTCGGTTGGGATTCTTTCCCCTGCCATCACCACCACCACGGTCGAGCCAGTAAAATTTCCTTGTAGTGATAGTTTTTGGCACTGTTTCCTTCATAGACTGTCCATTTTCAAAGAAAAACTTGTCAACATGGCATGTGCCCTGCAAGCCATGGCCATGCTGATTGTGTCTGGCAAATTATAAATGTGCATCACCTCTTTAAGAGTTTTTCACACAATCTAGACACATTTCTCTATACTAAAAAGCCTCCCAAGATGCCTATCGAACATCCTAATGCTGGAAACCCTAGCACCACTCCGCTTAAGAAGAATAACTTGAACCTGGAAATGATCATTGTAGGTTCCCAGCCGGATCTACACAGGAATATCTCGTAACACGAGGGTGCAGAATCCCCACGTATACGATACGAGTGTCGAGACAATTAACACGTTGAATAAGTATATAAAAACACGAGATTATACTGTAAAACTTGATATATTGCAAGAGCCAACACGTGATACTAAAGATCACCAAGACCCGTCGTTCACCAAAACTTGAACAAAATGGCCGAAGTTGAGGTATTTATAAACCTCGACAAGTTCGCCTAACATACTAGTCGAAGTTGTCATAACTTCGCTAAGCCCTAAGTTCGCCTAAACCCAAACCCAACTTAACACGTTCAAAACAAAACAAACAGTTTAAACGATTACAGATACAAATAAACACGAGATACTGAACTACTGACAACATGCACCAACAGACTCCCCCTTGGCAGTAGCTTCATATCTCTATCTTCTTTCTCGTGTCTTGTAACCCAAAAATCTCGTACCGCCGTCTTCAAGCATGAATGCCCTGTCTCACATAGACAGAGACTACCATATGGTACTTCTTGGCTTCATCCTTCCACGCAGGAATGTAGAATATCTTCTTATCATTTAGTACCTGCAAATCAGCTTGAGACAAATTAACCAAGTGCATGAGATCATACACTCTCAGGATCTCCTGTTCATCTTCATCTTCCATAACAACTTCAGCTGTCTGGCAATCAACGTACCACCACTTTAAATCCGTTAATACATCCTTGGGCATCATCTTTATCGGAACCTCTTTCAAGCAACGAATCGGCTTATACTTCATCACCATCCAGGGTTTGCCATCAGCCCGCATTCCCCGTTCCTTATCTTCAACCAATTTCCCTTTCTGTGGCTTCAACAACTCGAACTTTTTCTCTTTCACACTTTCTTTCCACACAATCCTTCCAACCCATCTTGCAAAATTGTCATCACTTCGATTAATCAACCTCAAATTTGCCAAATCTTTCACTTCACACTCAGGTAAGGTGTTAAGTGATCTCAAGGCCTTCTTAAAATACTGAATCCCATCATAACGCTTAATCACAAACAACTTCAACTGTTCATCATACAACCAGCAAATGATACCTTTCTTTGACTCAGCATAGCCCTTGATATTGTAACTCTTCTTAAACATTGTTGGCACCGCGGGCTTATTTGTCTTGAAGAACCACTGAGCACAGCCCTCTTTCCATCTCGGTTGTTCTTCCCACTCAGACTCATCTGACACATTTGCATCCTGACTCAAGTTCACCTTATCAACATTCGGAATATCATGCTCTACACCATCATACTCAGACTCATCTGACACATTTGCATCCTGACTCAAGTTCACCTTATCAACATTCGGAATATCATGCTCTACACCATCATCAACAATCTCTCCTTCTTTTCAATATCATCAATCGTTAACACATCATCGACTAACTCATCATCATTTCCTAACACTTCCTCGTCATCTACAACGACCACATCCTCACTACCTGTACTGCCTGACGGACCAGCAGACTCCCCCTGAGATGTGGAAGTCCCAAGAGCTTGTTCAGTTCTTGGCAACTCACCACCTGCACCTTTCGATGCATTGGGATCATCGTCTTTGTCTTGCCTCTTCTTTGTTCTCAGTTCATCACCCTTGCAACTATACTCCCCCTGAGATGCTAAGAACTCTTTAAGCCGATCAAACATCTTACCGTGCTCCATAAGTAGTGGAGTTTGAACCTGATTTTGTGCCACCAAACGATTAATAGTCTCAGACTGAATAATATTTACCCGTGATAATTCAGTAACCACCCTCTCAAGAGCTGCAATCCTCTCCGAATCAGACAAATTTGAATCAAAAACAACATTCAAGGGAGAGGTAGCCTGAGGAAAGGTAGCTTGAGAAAACCATAGTGGGATCTCCAAGCTTGCGGGAATGACAGGTGGATGCTGAGTAGGAGTTGAGGATGGCATCGATACAGACAAACCAGCAGTCGCCACCAGTGTGGACTCAGCAAACATAGCCACCACCTCTGATGGAGTAATGGTAGGTGGAGGTAGAGAGACAATCTCTGGAGCGGTAAAATGAAACGAGGTTGGAGGTACACCAAAAGATGACGACGTGGTCACCAAAGGAACACTTGAGGATAACGGCAGTGTGACAGTTGAAGTAGCAGGTAACATAGTCATACCCGATAAAGATGGTGGAGAAAACCAAACAACTCTCGAAGTTTCACCAACTCTTGAACCTTCACCAGCCCTTTGCTTCTTTGATCTACGTACCATACGATATAGATCCTCCTCATAGTCTGATTCACTATCATCCGAGTCTTTCTTCCTCTTGCCATGAATTCTTTCTTTTCGGGAAAGTATCTGTGGTGCTTCAACTAAATCGTCAGTGGAGGAATCAGAGTCAGTTCTCTCTAAGTCCGCCACAGATGTAGCGACCATTGAAACATGAACACCATATGCCTCTGCTATTGAGGCATGAGCTTCAGCAGCTGGAGCAACCTGTTCCATTTCAAAGAACCCTTGCCCTCCAAAGGAAACTTCAAGGTCAACCTGTTCTTCCGGAGCAGCAACAGGATTAGCAGGCGGTGCTTGTTGTACCACGGGTGGTGGTTGAACCACAGGAGGTGGTTGAGGAACATTGACCTGTTGCGGTGCCGGATCAAGAAATTCATCACCCTGAGGAGCAACATATGCCGGATTCACTAAGTACCCAATTAATGTTGTGTGCCTAGGGCATAACTCCTCCTTACTACATGCACTCGAAGACTTACATTGCGCAAAAATTCTCTTACTCACACTTTCAACATAACGGATAAGACGACGTTGTGGCAAATTGGGGGCAACATGATTGAGGATCATCTGTAAGAATCTCGGATACATCAGAAATCTTTCCCGAGCCACTGCACGTCTCTGTCGATCAATCTCATAGAAAATCATCTGACTAAAGCTGTAAGGCTTGTTGTAAGTCAACGCGGTCATCGTAGACTGCATAATTGCACCCATACCATCTGTACCAGCTTTACGACCGGACATACACACTATCATCACATGCATAAGGAACCGCCACTGATCTAACAAAAATCCTTTTCTCCTCTGAGAGTCTCCCAACTGACCCGAATACCCCAAACGCAGAAACGCACCATCTCTGAATGTAGCCGGAAAGTCTATGGGATTATTTGTAGTTTCAACCCCGAACTGTAAAGCAACCCTTATTTGATATGCCGTGAACTGTACCACTCGTTCATTTACAGTAGCTCGCATCACTGGAGGTTCAACCCTACAGTCATATTCAACGGTTCTCCAAAAGTCTTCAATATTTGGTAGTGAAATGGGAAGAGTAGTCGTGATAGCGTGAAAAATACGTGAGCGAATGAGAAATGAAATGATTTCACGATAGTCGTCCATACCACGAGCATCCGGATCCAAAGTGATATACATGTTGTGACCCGGAAAGAACTGTCTGTTATTATCTCCACCTTCATCACCACCAGCACCACCAGCACCTGCCACATCAGCCATAACTGCACAACAAACGAGTCAAGTTAGATCAATACTCCAACAGGTCATAACTTCGCCGTTTACCAGGAGCGAAGTTTTGTAATAACTTAGTGTGAAATTCGAATAATGTCCAACTTCGCTTGAGGATAATAGCTCCAACACAGATATTGATAGACCAGTATACTTAAGCAACTTTGTATTAACAGGCGAAGTTAGTAGTCTGGCGAAGTTGAATTTAACTTCGCTGAAACCCTAACTTCACCTCTATAATCAGCGCCCCAAGACGACCCATTCGTGGTTAGGGATGGCCGATTTGGGAATGAAAACATGAATGTGGTAGTTCGATTAAGATTCATATAACCATATCTTCACCAAGACACTTTTAATACGGATTGGAAAAAAAAATTTAAGGGTTTGTTGCAAAAGTGACCACCAAACGAATCGTTGAGACACTGATTAGCACCAAATAATACGAATTACGAGTCACAAAGATCTTACAAACCTTGATCACGGAAGAAAAACAGATTATTATTATGTTTGATTCGAGTGGATAAGTTCGCCGAGGGTTAGAGTGTTGAAAATAATGTGACCAGTTTGACCACCGCTTTGCGTTATATAGTTTTGAAAAATCCTAGGGGCGAAGTTAATCTAACTTCGCCCTTTATTCAACTTCGCCCCTGAGTCAACCCAAGGTCAACTTCGCCCCTTTTGATAACTTCGCCCATCAAGTTAAATTCGCCCATTTTATAACTTATAAACAAAAACACATAAAGTTGACCAAAGTCAACTTCGCTTTTAAAGTTCTCTGAAAAAGATTCAAAGTTAACGATCAAAGAACCAAGTAACCAGAAGAATAAAAGTCTAAACATTATACCAAGCATATAACGAAAATTTGAATAATATAATGAACGGGATCAAATTTCAGTCTTGACGAGAACCTGCATGTTTTAGAAAAGGTCCGAACAGGAATCATACTGATTAAGCGGCTGTCACTCAGATCCATGTTCAGCGGTATTATGACATAAAGAAGCATGTTGTAGGCAGGTATAAAACTTAGTATGGTTTTCATCGTTTCTGTGATACGGATTAGGTTCAATTAAGCTCAAAATTTAGATGGACATCACATAAGAGATTGTGATGCCTCCTATCTATTCTCAAAGCGTATTTGGCTTTCCCCAAGTCACCCCGAGTTGACTTTGACCCGTAGTGTCTGATTAATCAATAAGCACACGTCGATCTTCGGAGTTTTCTTCCCGTTCTTTCTCATACTTTGAAGTATTCGTTCTTGTCTCTTTCTAGATATAAGCTTCAGAAGGCTTAACAATAATAACTAGAGGTTTTTTTTTATAATAAAGACATTAATATAACTTCAAATTGAAGACAACTGCAAGTCCCGAATCTAGATCACTGCAGATACTTAACACTATCTTTGCGGAAATCAGAACACTCACGGGCCCGTGTATGACTGGGTAATCACTTTTCTGCCTATCATTCGGAAAGATGTATATGGAGACATGCACAACTCAGAATGATTCTCCACATTAAATCGAGAAGATTTAGTTTTTATCACTTCTACTTTTACGCACCATAGAAAGCTACCATAACATACAATGACTGTTCTAGAGTCTTTTAGGCCTAATAACTTCACCAGTTAAGCACACAAAATCAGTTTATCTATCACTTTCCAAGGTTGGATCAATTTTCTTTTAAACATCGTATTGAAACTTCTTACGAAGTTATAGACTTGAAAAATTATATTATCTCCCCAAAAAAAATTTAAAAACTCTAGTGCCCCGATCAAGTCAAAGTCTTTAGGTAAACGGCTATCCTGAAGATCCAATGGATCAGTCGGACCAACCACATACGAGTATGTGTCCTTCTAACTAAGTATGAACGACTAATTTTAAGCGAAAGAATAAAAACCCATCATTAACCGCCTCGGTCACTTTCAGTCATCTAATTAATGGCTATCCTTATAATCAACACGTAGAAGTAAGGACCAAACATATCCTTGGATATGTCCTTCAAACTTGAGCAACCGACATAATTTTAAGCGATAGTGATGGTTTTTTTTTTAAGATAAAACTTAAAACAAGGTTACTCGGGATTGATCATCCCATTAAGCTCAACAAGATTTTGAAAACGGGATCGGTCAAAAGCTTTAGTAAAAAGATCGGCAAAATTATCCAGTGAATCAACCTTTTCAAGCACAATTAATTTCTTCTCAGCACAATCCCGTATAAAATGATGACGAATGTCAATATGTTTAGTTTTACTGTGTTTAACGGGATTGGTAGTTACTGAGATAGCAGCAGTGTTATCAATGCAAATAGGAGTTTGAGTGAAATTCAGACCATAATCGCCCATTTGTTGTTGTATCCATAAAACCTGGGAGCAGCAGTTTGATGCTGCCATGTACTCTGCTTCGCATGTGGAAATGGCTACTGAGGTCTGCTTCTTGCACTGCCACGACACCAATCTTCCTCCGAGAAACTGACATCCACCGGTTGTTGACTTCCTGTTCTGATTGCAACCTCCATAGTCAGAATCGGTGTAAGCTACCAAATCTAGTTCTCCCCCTTTCGTGTACCATAGTCCCAACTTAGGCTTTCCTTTGAGATACCGCAAGATTCTCTTCACTCCCTTCATGTGTGATTCCTTCGGGTTTGCCTGAAAACAAGCACAAAGACAAACTGCAAACATAATGTCGGGTCTAGATGCAGTTAGATACATTAAAGAACCTATTATTGCCCGATATTAAGTGGGATCCACATCTTCATCACTGTCGGAATCAGCACCCAATTTGTGGTTGACGTAGATTGGAGTGTCAAATGGGGTACTATCATCCATCTTGAAGCGTTTGAGCACATCATGGACATATTTCGTTTGATGAATAAACATGCCATCTTCCTTCTGATCTACCCGCAATCCCAAAAAGAAAGTTAATTCGCCCATGGCTCTCATCTCAAACCTCTTCTTCATGACCGCTTCAAATTCCTGACACATAGTAACTTTTGAGGCAGCAAAATGATGTCTTCCACATAAACCTGAACGAGTAGAAAATCTCCCCCCTTTTCTCTTGACAAACAGTGTGCTATCAATCTTTCCTCTCTCGATCCCATTCTCTAGCAAGTAATCTGACAGTGTTGCATACCAAGCACGAGGTGCCTGATGTAACCCATATAGTGCTTTGCTCAGTTTGTACACATGATCAGGAAAATCTGGGTCAGGGAAACCCGGAGGTTGTTCAACATACACCACCTCATCGACTTTACCATTAAGAAAGGCACTTCTCACATCTAACTGGAACACCTTCATCTCTTTATGTGCAGCAAATGCCAGAAACAGGCGAATTGCCTCCAATCTTGCCACAGGAGCAAACACTTCGTTGTAATCGATTCCTTCCTGCTGATTAAACCCATTCACTACCAATCTTGCCTTGTTGCGTATGATTATCCCTTTCTCATCTCTCTTACACTTAAAAACCCACTTTGTACCGATAGCGTTCACTTCTTGCGGTTTTTCAACTAATTGCCATACTTCCATCTTCTCAAACTGTGCCAGTTCTTCCTGCATGGCTTCAACCCACGAGCTATCCTTCAGTGCCATTTGATAATTCTTTGGTTCAATCGGACTGATGAAGCAGGTGTACAAGCATTCATTTATAATACCTGTGTCTTTAATGCTTGCATAAACACACGTGTGTTCATCCAAACTTCTTCTGGTACGTACACCATCGGAAGAATTACCGATCACATTCTCCAAAGGATGATTCTTGTGAATTTTGGTGGACTGTACAGGACCGACTTCCAGATCATTCTCAAGATTTGGAGAGAGTTCATCAGGATGAGGCTGAGTGTGAAATGAATTGTAGAATTCATCTTCATTCGAGACAGCTGGAGTTTCAACCGCACTAGATGAGCTCGGTTGATTTTCACTGTATTGCGGCCGTTGCACAATGTCCTCCTCTTCGTCATACATCATCTGTGAGGCCATTTTCTCATCAATGACTACAAAATCCAAGTAAGGCACGTTAAAAGATTTAAATAACTTATGATAGTCGAAAGCCTCTGCCGGTCCCATGCTAGGCCTTGGTGATTTGTAACTAGTAATATCCGTGTTACAGACCACCTCAACCTTGCTGTTCGATAGATTAAAGACTCTTCAGTTGGGTGTCCCAACCACATAGCCAACTAAGATACCTTCGTCAGCTTTCTCACCAAATTTAGAGTTAGTCTTTAATATCGAACATGGGGACCCGAAGGGTTCAAGACCCTTCAAATTTGGCTTTCTACCATACATAAGTTCATAACAGGTTTTATTTAATCTTTTAACAGT
This sequence comes from Bidens hawaiensis, assembly GCF_021521415.1. Taxonomy (NCBI): domain Eukaryota; kingdom Viridiplantae; phylum Streptophyta; class Magnoliopsida; order Asterales; family Asteraceae; genus Bidens; species Bidens hawaiensis. Next base: position 33,590 of record NW_027505841.1, read on the forward strand.
TAAAACATGATTAAGGATATAACAGGCTGTAGCAACAGCTTCAGCCCAGAACACCACGGGAAGTTTAGCATCCGCCAGCATGGTCCTGGCGCCTTCGATTAGAGTTCTGTTCTTCCTTTCAGCTACTCCATTTTGTTGCGGATTATATGGGGCGTTGTACTGATGCTCTATCCCTTTCTACAAGCAAAACATCTCCATCTGATAGTTCTTGAACTCTGTACCATTATCACTCCTGATGTATTTCACCTTCCTCCCAACAATATTTTCCACCTTGGTAATCAAGTTAATTACCAACTTAACTGTCTCATCTTTTGTCTTCAGAAAAAATATACCCAAGAGTATCGTGAGTAGTCATCGGTTATCACCAAACAGTATGAAGTTCCTCCTAGACTCTTTACATTCACAGGACCAAAAAGATCCATGTGAAGTAGGTCTAGGGTGCTGACAATTGAGTTAACCTTCTTGGAGTGATGAGGATTTTTGTGTTGCTTTCCTTTCTTGTACGACATGCATTGATCTTTAAAGTTAAAATTCTTCAAGGGAACCCCAAGTACCAGCCCATTCTTGACAATGTAATTCATCTTGCGAAGATGAATATGACCCATTCTTCGGTGCCACAGTTCTGACTCAGATTCTGTTGCTTTTGAGAGGAGACATGATTCTTCTGTTGTTACCTTGGTTGATCTCATATCCATCACATACGTGTTCTTCTCTCTTGGAACTCTCATTACAACCCAAGTCTCTGGTATCTTGAAACCAGGATAAAGTACGAGTGCTTCATCTTTAGTAAAATGAACAGTGTATTCTTTGTCACAAATCTGGGATACACTCAACAAGTTATGCTTCAATTCTTCCACAAAATTCACCTTTTCCAACTTAATTCTTCCATTCGTCACAGTCCCAATACCACTAATTTTTCTCCCACTTTCTCCTGCTAAACTAACCCTTCCTCCTTGAACAGATTTCCAATCACGTAACAATTTCTTGTTACCAGTCATATGTCGGGAACAGCCACTGTCAACAACCCACAGATTGTTTACAGCCATGTTTGACTGTTCCTGTACAATTAAAGAGATAGATTAAAATCTGGGGACCCAAGACCCTCTGGTCTTGGGTTGAGTAAACCTGTTATCCAGCATCCAGTACCTTGGTTGCCCAAAGTCAGTTTGAGGATAGTTTCTATAAGTTCTGAAAGGAAAACTTCTAGAGGACTGGCTATGAGGCCATCCAAACCTTCGTGAATCAACTGAATTAAACTTGTTGGTTTGGTAGTTCATTGGGAAAAAATGAGACTGATTTCTTTGAAATCTTGGATTAGTCCAATGATTGAAATTTGGTGTGTTCACATTCTTACCAGCATCATAATTAGTATTCGTTTTATTCTCAGTTTTAGGAGGCCTCATATTTATAGATTTTCTCTGTTTCAGACGACAATTAGCGACAAGGTGTCCCACTCTGTTGCATCTGAAACAACTTTTGTTCGAACTATTTTGGTTGTTTTGAACTTTCGTCTCAAAATTTGTTGCAGATGTCGGGGTTGCGTTACTACCTGTTTGTCTAACATATGGTGGGATGAACGGATTTAGGGAAGATTTCTTTTCATCAGGCGTATAGTCCTCCCCTCGTTTTAGTAACACAACTTTTTCTTCTATCTCATCCGATTCGGACGTCTTGTCCGAATTTGTCGACACAGAACTAGAGATAGAACTTGTGACATTTGAACTTGTCTTACTTGTTTCACTCTCATTAACTTCAGTTTCTTTAGCAGAAACTTTTATGGGAACTATCTGACTAATTTCAACATTAGCAGATTGCTGATTACTCGGATCATAAGTATAATTATTGTTGTATGGTGGTGGAACTTCAGAGAATCCAATTCCCCCTTTGTTAACCGGGGAACGTTAAACACTTATGATATGATCTAACATTGCAGAAGAATTTCTAAATTGTTCAATTTTTCTGTTTAGTTCCACCACTTTTACCTGGTAATCAACTATCTGTTTATCTTTTTCAGCAATTAGTTTGGTCTTTTCTTCTAACACTTCATAACTAAGATCAATTACTTGTATTTTTTCAGCTAGAGTGGCTTTAAGACTTCTGATATCCTTTTCACTAGCTTCTATTTTTCCCGAGTAACTATTTTCTTTAGTTTTAGAATAGTGATGTTCTTCTTTTAAGTTTTTAAATTGAGTGTCCAAACTAACAAACTGATCATTTAATGTTTTCAATTGACCAGACAGTTTTTCACATTGTTCACAATGAGAGTCAGAACTTACCTCTGAGAGTTGATTGTTCACTTCTGCCATATATGCTTGATCTTCCCCCGTTTCTCTCTCACTTTCTCCAGTTTCAATATTTACCAGATTTGCCTGTTCGAACACCTCCTCAACTTGTATATTCCAGTTGTATCCACCGTTCTGTTTAGATACCATAGCCTTATTTTCATTACCACCCCCATTCTGTTGAGCAGGCATGTTCTGGCTTCGTTCGACTCTCTCATTTGTACATTCTTTAGCAAAGTGACCATTTTGTTGACAATTGTAACAACGAACTTTTGACTTATCAAACCCCGGTCTTTCTCCAACAAACTTTCTACCAGTTTTCTTCATAAACCTCTTAACCCTTCTTACTATCATTGCCATCTGCCACTGCAGATCCATTTCCTCCAGATCATCAGCGTCGATCTGATCATAGTCTTCATCCAACGTTGCAGGGTCAACTATTTTACCTTTGATGTAATTCTCATAAGATGCAATGAAGGATGCATAGAGAGCGAACTGTTGTTCAGCTGATTTCACACTCATAGGCATATGTGAGTAGTTCTTTCTTGTAGCACTGGATGAGAAGTTACCAGTTGTGGTTTGAGGTTTTGAGGAACTACTACCTCCTGCTACGAAACATACGTCACCATCCATATTGAGAATCACATGACCATCTGGAGTGGAGTTTGATTCTCCCTTTGAGTGGAGTGATTTTCGCACCATACATTCCCGGATCCTGAACCTGATCAGTTGGTGTCTCCTTTCGAGCCATGTTAAGTTCAAAATTCGGTAACTTATTTACCAGTGTTTCCAAATCAATCTTCTCAAAGTCTTTATCTTCTCGCATCAGAACTGTGTACATCTCCCATTTTGGTGGGAGAGCATCAAGAAGTTTCTCTACTATTTCTTCTTCCTTGTATTCAATGGAGTAGTTATTTAGCTCGGTCATCAGATGATAATACCGTGTGGTGATATCATCAAGTGATTTGTTTTTCATATACTTGAACACGGAGAATTGAGTTTTTAGCAGCTTTGTCTTGGAGGTACGAATCCCAACATTACCTTCATATCTATTTTCTAGTGCTTCCCATAGCTCTCTAGCAGTTTTGTATTTCTTAAAGGTATGAAGAATTTCTTGTGGAAGTGCCATTGTTATAGCTGCATGCGCTTTACTCTCTGCCTCATACATTTTCTTTTCATCATCTTCTATCTTACTGTATTTCTTAATCTGTTCACGACCTTCAAACATGGATGTTGGTGGAATGTACCCGTCTTGAATACAAACCCACATCTTTGCGTCTTGATACTTCACTTACTGTTCAAACCGATCTTTCCATGCAACGAAATCAGTACCTTTCAGTAGTTTTGGAGCCTTAGTTGCAGAACCAGCCTCAACCTCCATCTTTACCAGTTCTGTGATGTTTATCGAAGTCAAACTTGTACGAAACGATACTTAGAATTTAAAATTAGGATTCTGGGTGCAGTAGGCAAAGAAGTTACTACAACTTCTCCTGTAGAACTTCTCTTAAGGACAACTTCGCCTGCCACACAAGTTCGCTAAGGATAACTTCACCTACAACTTCGCTGTTATGCAACTTCGTTGATCCCTTAACTTCGCAGATAATCAACTTCGCCAAACACTTATATGTTCGCTTAAACCCTACTTTCTGTGATGGCAAGTTCGCCAGAAGAACAACGAGTTTTGCAGGTTTAGTTAGGTCGATTGCGATGGATGCGAGGGTGATTTGAAGGTATATTTGATGAGGGAAGATGGGCAAAAGACAAAAATAAGGTATTTCAACGTAAACTCGTTCCGCGAATACTCAAACGAAACGATCTTAACACCCGTGTGATAATCCCGAACCACACAATCACGAGCAAAATGCTCTGATACCAATTGTAGGTTCCCAGCCGGATCTACACAGGAATATCTCGTAACACGAGGGTGCGGAATCCCCATGTATACAGTGTCGAGACAATTAACACGTTGAATAAGTATATAAAAACACGAGATTATACTGTAAAACTTGATATATTGCAAGAGCCAAAACATGATACTAAAGATCACCAAGACCCGTCGTTCACCAAAACTTGATCAAAATGGCCGAAGTTGAGGTATTTATAAACCTCGACAACTTCGCCTAACATACTAGGCGAAGTTGTCATAACTTCGCTAAGCCCCAAGTTCGCCTAAACCCAAACCCAACTTAAAACGTTCAAAACAAAACAAACAGTTTAAACTATTACAGACACAAATAAACACGAGATACTGAACTACTGACAACATGCACCAACAATCATTCAACTCCAGGAAATGGCGAAAGAGCTCACGGACATGCTCGTTCTCAATGAACAACGAGTCTTAGCTCTGACGGAAACGATGGAGGAAATGAAAGCCGAGCAATGAAATCTGAGCTTCGTGACATTAATGAACGAATTCAAATTCAAACTATTCGGTTGAGGTTCTATCCCCCGCCACCGCCACCTTTCAATGGAGATGTTGGTTTTGGTGGAAATCCCTCCTGAGGCGGTTTTGAAGACCCTTTTTCTCAAACCTTTACTGATATGCTCGTTGATGGTTCATGGGATTGTGCTAAGGAATAATTGTTAGGATTTATCGGGCTTAACCCGATTATTTGTTGTTTTATTTATTATTATTATTTTTATTTTTACTTTTATTATGTGATTTTATTTTGTATGTTTTTGGGACAAGTAATGTAATTTTAGGACTTTTTATTGGAATGAAGTTTAATTATGTTTTAGGGTAAAATTTTTCACAAACTTAACCGACCATCCGAACCACGAAAAAAACTGAAAAATCGTGAAAAATGCCAAGGCATGGCTGTGTCTTCCCTAAGCATGGGCCGTGCCTAGTCATAATTTGTCATCTCTTTAATAAATGCAAAATTCTGAACTAACATACATGACACTCACCTAACATGGCCGTGTTCATGTCACCATAGCCATGTTTCGCCCTCTTATGTGTCTATAAATGGCTATTACTTCCCATTCTTTTGACATACCCCTTTTCACACATTTCCACCAAGAATTTACCACGGAGAGGAGAGTATGGATGCCAAGTTATGGACGATAAGGAGAGGTTCCTATAGATGTAGTTAGGGAGTTAACATGTTTACTCTAGAGAGTTTACGATAACGTTGAAAAACTACGTTTCGAACATTATCATGTGGACCAATGGATGGCGAAGCTAGAAGACAACCTCAAGCGGATAACGGCTGAGCTCGCGTGTATTAACCTGAACTAAGACGAGAGGACAACTCGAACCAAATTCATGTCAGTGCCTGCCTACATGGATACCTTGTTCGGAGGAGGACCGGGGTTATTCAAGTAGTTTCCGATATGTTTAAAATTCTAGCCGTTTATCACTGGCACTATTCGTTTCCTTTGCTTTAACGTTCGTGTACTCGTATTCCGATCAATGAAATTTCATTTCCTATGATGTTAAATTGACATACTTAATACATTTAGTCCAAAATGGTCGTTAAAGGAATTTGGGTTTGAAAACAGTTAAAAAACGAAAAAAAGGGAACTGGCCAACTCAGCAAGGTCGTGCCTTACTGACCACAGATGTGTCGGGTTGGCCTATTGGTTTTTATCTTTTGAAACAACCCTTTTTCCCTTTTTCACTTTTAACTATACCCCTTCAAACCTTAGGCGATTTCTGGCGATTTTCTGGCTATTATTCCACCGATTTCTTATTTCAATCGTCAAGGCATGTTAAATTAGTAGTTTAAATCTCATTCTAGGGCACGTTTAGACCCAGTTCACTTTTCCGAACCTTGGGTTCAAGTTCCACCAAATTTTCGCTAGATTAGGACTACTTAAGATGTCTAAACTTGGTTTACATGATTTAAAAGATGAATTGGTTTGAAAAAATTTGAATGTAAACTAGTTTAAACATGATTTTGAGTTCACTTTGGCTAACTTTCGATTTGGGTCAAGTTTCACCTTATTGACCAAACATGTACGAGACCATTAAATAAGTTTGATTAACTTGGTTGATACGCACGTTCAAGACATCATAACTCCGAATATGGGCAATATGGGTCGTGTTTCGCCAAGAACAACCATGATCAACCAGATATTCAACCACAAAATGGCCCAAACTCAGCACGGCCCGTGCCTTGCCTCTGGAACAAAACCTTAATTTTTCAAATCCATCTTCTTGATTCGTTTTCATTATACAGGATGGTCTATTTCAACGAAAATCACCCATATTTAAGATTTTTGGATAGGTGTGCGGAAAAAAGAATGGCGGCCACCTATTTGCATGTGATTAAGCAAAGGGTTTAAATCCAATGCTCTATGGTTGTACTAGAACAATAAAGGAGGTCGGTGAATTTGAGAGTATGATATGGATAGTCAAAGGACCATGGATGAGGGTGTTCTCTATGAGTGATAGTTCAGTCACCGAGCTGACAACGGATTTCTCATCCTCATACCAGTTCAAGATAAACCAGCCACCTGCTGATCTATGGGAATGAAACACATTAAGGTTTAGGTTAAGAGGAGTATGGCACGATTCAGACTTAAATAACTCTGGAATCAACTTTGGTATCTACACAGAAGAAGAAATTAATAACAGTGTGTGGTTAAGATCCCACCATACCTTCCCGGATGAAATAGGACAACCAAGTATGTAGGTTGGGCAAATGAGGAGACATGCTTGGGAGGAACTAACACCTCACCCATGAGATAACTACAGTCCAAGTGTTTCAAAAGCACCGAACTAGAGGATCCTACGATGAGATATCTCCATCAGCATTTAGGAAACACAATCACAAAACCCGGCATCACTGGGGCACTTGTGAACCTTCGAGATTTGTGGGCACTATATTGTATCAAGACAAAAATGCACTATAACATCACTGACATTCTTTGTTCTTTACTTGCTATGTATGCACGGGCTAGGGTAGGTGTGACAATCGTCATTTTCAGTTTAATCCGTATTTGTATTCGTATTGGAAACCCGATCCATTTTGTCTTTCGGATCCTTCGTTATTAATAAAATATTGGGTTCTATGTTTTCTTATGTTATACAATTGTCGGATCAAGAAAACACCCTTTACGGTACCTTAAAACACTATTTTATGGCTAAAAACGACTTAAAACGAACTTCAGGGGCCTAAACCGTCAAACAAGCAAAAATGAAGACCAAACCCCACCCCTAAGGTGCCTCGCTGCGTGGACATGGAAGGTGAGGTGGTCGCGCGACGCCTTTAGGTGTCTGCAGATCCACCGGCTCCTTTTTGTTTGTTTTGCACCTTGTTTGACCATTTAAACCAATCAAAATGCATGAAATCCCTTGATAGTGACATTATGGATAACCCTTACTCTTTTCCCTATAAAAACAAGGCCAATGCATCCATTTTAGGTTGCTCATTCATCTCAAATTCTCTCCATCTAAGTTCTAAGTATTCGTCTTTCAAACTCTTGATAGTTTGACTTCTCAAGGTCAAACTAATGCTAATATTTAATTCTAACTAATTTTTGTTAATTAAATCTTGTTATTATAGTTTGTTTAAAATACATTCCCCTTGTTTCCTTGGCTTTCCCTTCTCCGGCCATGGTCGGTTTAGGTGTATTGTTATTATAAGGCAAGGCTACATGGAGGACTATTATTGTCCTTGTTAACACTTTAATTCATTTAAGCTTATTAAGGTTGTTTAGTTTCTAGTTATTTTAGTTTCCAAAGCATTTTTATAGTTCAATGGTATTTGGGTATGTGGTAACCATCCTCGGTCTTATTCCGAGTCAAGGACCGAACCAAAACCGAACTTTTGTTTAAATAGTTTATTATTAACATGTTGTATGTAAGACTTGAGTATTATCATTTCTAAGTTTATTCTAATAAGTTCTATGGTATTGGGTATGTGGTAACCATCCTCAGTCTTATTCCGAGTCAAGGACCGAACCAAGACCGAACTAAAAAGAGTTCACTCGCTTAAGACACCCTAGTTGTGTTTTGGGCCACCGAATCTCATATTTTTCCTTAAAACTATATTATTAACTATTTTTAATTTTTTTTCTTAAAATACTTGGTATGCCGGATCCAACTTGATCTTATAACAAGTTAGGACCGACAAAGCCAAACACTCGCTTAATGAACGTTGAGGTTCTTCTTAATAGAACAACACACTTGATAAGTTTATTTTGATTTCATTGAGTTATCTCATAACATTTATCACTTTGAAACCTCGGCCCCGGGCTTGAGCAGTTATCAAGACTCGAACCCACAAATTCGAACACTCTCAAAATCTTGTTTTGGTATCTCTTTAACAAAGGGTCTTGCAATATCGCAATTGTACCCAAATATTTACTTAACAAAGGTTAAGTAAAACTAATGAATAGAATACCGAAACCCGATTTCAAGTAAACTTACTTTTCAAAAACCATTATTTAATTTCTTATGTATTTACACTTTAACCCTCAAACTTTAATTATTTATCTTACTTGTCATGTTATTTCACTTTAAAGCTTTTAAGACCATCTACTAACTCAAGACCCTCTTAATCTAGGTCTTGCTCGTTGAACTTACCTTTCCGTTTTATCTCAAACTAATCCATCAAGTTACTTATTTCATGTGAGTACATTTCATCCCCCGTTTTCATTTTTATACTTTGGGGGTAACATGCATACCTATTCAAAACAAGAATGATTTAAGATACTAGATCCTCAAACCAAAAACTTTAGGGTGTATGATACTTTGAATATTTTCCCTATTGTGTGTTATATGTCTCATACGCTTTATGTGCACGAGTGTTTATTTCTTTTGTTGAGCCTCAATAAGTATGATTATACGCACTCCTAACTACTTTACCCTTGTGCTAGTACAATATGGCCTCATTAGCCGAGTATGTTGGTTGTTACCAATTAGAAAAGATCCTCATTTATTTATGATTTATACACCGCAATTGTTGCTTTTATTAATAGTTTCATATACGAGTTGTGGATTTTGCCTCATATTATATATACTCAAAACTATGCAATTGCTCATCAACATTCGTGTTGACAAAATATATTTTATGCATTGTTACAGGGTTGATTACTGGTTGATTGGAGTTTGAAAACGCTATTTTATTTTGAGACCGTTTAGGTTATTAGAATAATGAACAAGTTAATTCTTGCATATGGTGTTATTTTGTATGAACGAGTTGTGTTACTTTTGATTATTAAATGAAATGAATGAGTTGTTTAAATATTGTCACTTTAATTGTGTCTTGTGTTCTTGAGCAATCCGTTGCACCCCGGCATGTTCTGCCTCCTTTGGTCGGGGTGTGACAGTAGGGGTACCTTTATTTGGTGGAGGATGGATTGTTAAGCTTTATGAAAAATATTATGTAGACACACGAGGGACACTAGGGCTGACACCTTTACCATTAGACCTTTAGAACTGCTCAAGGATGGGAATGTTTGAGTTGGTCTCCCATGATCCATACAGGGTGCGGTATGTGGATTGCTTGACCTCCATTATGGATCCGGACAGCCCATAAAGGGTCCCATTCCATCCAAATGAGTGTCTACCCAGAGGACCTTTGAATGCTTGGATTTGTATTGTATTTGTGTGTTTGTGTTGATTATATTTGTGTCAAACAATATTTATTTTCCGGCTTTGTGTTGATGTTTTAAGGCATTATTATTATTATTATTATTATTATTATTATTATTATTATTATTATTATTATTATTATTATTATTATTATTATTATTATTATTATTATTATTATTATTATGATGTAGGGAGCCCGTTTGTAGGGCAGTATGGGTAAGTATGTACTCATACTTATCTTGTGTCTTTATATATTTTGTGTATTATGTTTGTGGTTGTGTTTGTAGAGTTTATCCAGGTAGAATTTACTTTAAGTGCTAGAACTTCCAAGTAGCCTACAGGGAGACAACAGATGACAAAAAATTCTTCTCAGCTTGTAGGAAAGTTAAATTACTTTTTCTCCTCCTTTCCATTTATTTTAAACCATTTCACACTGAGAACAATGTGATATTTATGTATGAGGAAGGGATTTACACTTGGCCAGACCTAGTCTATAAAGAGAAATTTTTGAACAATTTTTTTAAATTTATGTTTTTGTAGCAACAAAACCTTAAGCTTTTTAACTATTTTTAACAAACCAGGAACTAAGAACACAACAAGAAACATTTGAGCAAGATTGATCTACCTTAAAATGTGATAAAACTAAAAATATGGTTTGTAGTATCGAGATTAACTTTATGCAAATATATGGCGTTTTCACCCAATCCTTCCATTTGTTAGAATTAATCCTTTATGCAGATATTCAGAAAAATACTCATATATTGGATACTTTTGAGTGCGTCAGGTACTTCTTGCGGATTAGAACTTGTATTGAGAATTCTATTCGAGATCAGACGAAATGCTGAATAAAACGAAAGGTAATATAATTCCAAAATTACAAAAACCACAACATAAACCCTATACCTATGATCAAACCTACCCAAAAACCTATCCTACCAAATCACCCTTTCACTAGTAGAATTCAGCATTGGTCTTTTATCGGAAGACCCTAAAGAACTAGTATACATTCTTTCTATTTTAATTTACTTTGCTACCTACAATTCGCAAAACCTAGGTTGCCTCCAGAACTTAGGGAAAAATATTTTCTCTTTAGCAGTGAGGTGAGGAAAAAGTGGTGCCAAGAGGAGAAAAGGCCACCAGTTTGTGGGATTTCCACAAGGGTAATGAAAAGACGAGCCAAAAGATATGAATGGTGTTCAGGTAGCGGAAATTGGTCCAACGAAGGAAGATGTAGGATAAGTCAAACCCAATCCCAATACGAATATACCGAACGAATGAGGGTGGGGCTATTAGGCTCAAGTTCGAATGATCCATTAGAATGGGGAGTTATGTTCAACATAGGATTGAGGAGGAGCTGATGCACATTTTGGATAAAACCGGTCTTGACGATCTGACCTTAAAAGAGTCATTAGGATTGTAAAAAAAAACTTCTCTGATTCACCACACTCCGGGATGAAGAATAGATCAATCCCAAGAAGAGAAGACCATTTTGTGAATAAATGTTCAATTAGTCGTACCTCTCTAAAAATAAAACACCTTTGCCAAAACACCTTACAATACCTATCACCCACATACCGAAACCTCTGGAAATATAATATCTTTTGACATATGCAGCGCTTCACAAGGTGGGTGGAGAATTGATCTCTCGACAAGCATATTTTCTGTAAGTTGTATCATGGCTAAGAGTTTTTATACATACAATATTACGTATATGTCCAGATATAAAGCCGAGTGTGTGTGAACAATGCGAGCACGTGACGTTTTGCATAAGATGAAGCTTATAAAAGCAAACCATAGTTTTAAAATCATACACTAACACATTTTGCTCATATGGATTACCAAGACTTTCTAAAACTTCTCGGGATGTTTAGCTTCGGTGGACGTGTTGTTTTGAAGAGTTTGTTCAAAGCTTGTTTGAGGACAAGAAAGGTTCAAGTGTGGGGAGATTTGATGTATAAGAAATTATACATCTTTTGAGTACTAAAATATCTCAAAATAAGGGTAATTTCGGCAACAATATTAGAATGAGTAACCACAAATCTTTATAATTTCAATAATTAGGTAAATATAGTCCCAAGAAATAAAACAAACTGAAATACGAAGAAAAACGGAGATAAACAGTGAAACCGACTCAACACACCCCATTGTAAATCAATACATGGCCATGCCTAGATCATATGAAGTAAAGACACAAATCAAGGAATCAGAAATGGCGATGTTAACCAAAACACACCACATGTTATCAAAAGAAGAAAGAAAAGACAAAATAGAAGCATCTGAAGCAAAACATGGTTGTGCCTTCCCAAGGCACGGCCATGCCTTTCAAGTACAAAAGAAAAAGAAAAAGCCGGAGAAGTTTGGACTGTTGTGGAACTCAAAACGGTCGTGCCTTGTTTAACACAACCGTGTTAACCTTGAGTTGTACGATCTGACATTGACAATTAAGGCAGTAGGACAAAAAAGGACGACATGGTCGTGCCTCACTCTGCAAGGTCATGCCCAGAGGACCTGGACAGCCTATAAATTGAATGCTCTTCTTCTTCATTAAATGGACTTGAACACCCCTTGCAGAAGCATTCAATACTCTCCAACAATTTCACCACCATTAATAAGAGAATTAATCTCATCCATCCAATCTTTGAAGATTAAAATTTTTGGAGGAGTCATTAGCATCAAAGATTAGTCATTCAAATTGGTTAGATTGTTTCAGTATGATCGTGTTTGTATCTATTAATTACTTTTATAAATATCATTATGCTTATTAGTGGCTAAACTTACGTAAAATCATCTTGGTTTATAATGAATCTTAATTGAATTCTAATAAAGAAAGTAATACATTTGATTAGTTTTTAATAACTAATGGTTATGTTGTAATTATCACTTGATGAGGAATGTTAAAATACTCTTAAAAGATACCCTGTGTGCTAAGCTTGATGATAAGCTGAGAAATTTCTAGTCTTGCAAAGCCTTGGCAAACCTTAAAATAGACACCAAGACCCCAAAATTGATGATAAGTCGAGAAATCGCTAATTCTTGTGGTGACTTGGTTGATAAATTAAGAATCCTAAAAAGGAACCCCCAAATACCAAGCTTGACGATAAGCCGGGAAACTGCCACTCTTGTGAGGGTTTGGAAAAATATATTAAGAAACCTTTTTAAGAGCCGTCAAGATTATGAGCTTGATGATAATTCGAGAAATCTCCATTCTTGTAAGGGCTTGGTTGGGAAAAAAACGTGAATCCTAATATTAACATGGACCAAATGGAATATTAGTAGTGATTGACCATTTTAGAATGGGAATTATCAACAATGTTGTGAAAACGGATTGTTGGTGTTCATCCACTAAGCTCAGTTATTTACTCGCTAGTTGAGTGTGAAACATAACCAATGTTAAACAGCTCTTGAGTGGTTATTACATGAGTTTTATAATTGTTCAAGAGTTGTGTGGGATAATACTTGGTAATTCAAGGTTATTTCTTTACAACTCAACTAATATTAATTGGTATTTTAAGTATAATACAAATGTTATTTTTACTAAAGTATCAAGGACAATTCACTTAATAATTTAAGGGATTTTCTCATCTTTAAAGTGAGTTAGCTTATCATTATCAAAAAAAACACTTGCTTACATACAACGATGTTTGAGTAAAAGGAATCATGAGTTATCTATTTCTTTAATTATCATGGTATAACATGATTAACGATGTCATTCTCATATTAATCACTATAGAAAGCTCAAGTCACATGTTTACTAATCAATTGTTAAACCAAGTTAAAAGGAGTTTTAACCAAGATGATGCAATTTTATCTTTGATCTTCTCTCTATCTAAAAATATAAAAAAAATCCAAAAATATTATCTCTTAATTTATGTTTCTTTAAACTCATCTACTAAAATCAAAACCAAAACTCAAATGGTATTCACTTCCTATTAAAATGAATACAATGATTTAGTATTAAGTCTATAAGTGTGTCCGTGGATCGATACTTGGTTCTTACCTATACTTTACTAGATATACGATAGGTACACTTGTCTACTTGTGTGTGGTTTAGTTAAGATGATAATCATTTTTATAAATTTAAAACTCTAAATTGTGTGAACAAACCTTTGAAAAAATTAACACAATTTTCATACTGCACCCACCACACATCAATTAGCTTGGGTATATAAAGCTGAAATTGGGGTAGACATACTCTTGATTTGTTTTAGGAGGTGCTCCACCATATAAAGTAGGATCTTGATTTATTTTAGAATAATTTTAACATTTTAAATCATACTCTCTTTTCTTTAAATTTTCCACAAAATCCATGCATTTGAGATTTTGCTTTATTGAAATACCCATTCTCAGTTAACACAAGCACATAAGTTGAGTATGAATTTGGAAGGGGCATCCTTCAAAGTATCAATCATATCTGCTTCATCATTATGCTAACCAAACCAATTCAGCTCAACCAATAAGTGAAAAGTATCTGATCAACAATTCTCCAACTATCTCATTGAGCTTGATATTGAAACTTTTATACTGAAACTTCAATATTGATTTTTTGCTTTCATGAGTATTACCGAGACTTCTTGCTTTTAATGCAGCATACAATGGTGCAGAAACTTTGATATGACTAAAGTGATGAAAGATATGTTCAGGTAAAGCCATTGTCAAAGTGGAATGTGTCTTCACTTCAAGGTCATAAGCTTTCTTCTCGCGAATAGGCATAGCATTAGGAGCTTGGAGAGTTTGACCAATACCCAGCGCATCAACAATTGGTCTAACATATGTATTACCTAAAATTATTAAACAATCCATATCAATTACCCCCAAATGAGATCTGAATCTTAAGTCCCATCTCTGGAAATCATCAAGACTATTAAGCCTAGGGTCTTTGCATGAGAACCAATATCAATTTCGTAGTTAAGCATTGTTTTCATGAGTGCGTTCTGAAAATAAAGAGCATAATAGTTTATCATCTTGAAGTTTGGGTTTAACTTGTCAAAAATGAAAGTTTAAGGATGAAAAATTGTATAAGACTTGAAATTTGAAAGCGAATGAGGAATTTAGATAACGAATGAGTAAAATGAATAGTTTAAAAAATGTGATGAACAAATGAGTAGAGAATGAAGTGTAAGGTTTAGCGAATGAGCTACGAATGGAAGACTTGTAACGAATGGGAATACCTAATAAGAAATAAATGAAATGTAATGAATGATCTTAGTTAATGAACAAGTAACGAATGAATGAGTTTAAACAACAACGAATGGGTAGTTAACACTATTGTAACAAACTTATAACTACTAGGAAAATGACCTCATGTTTGATAGCGAATGAACTCATCCAAACTCAAGAAATTAACGAATGTATTCAAACCTTCAAACTCAAAACCTAGACAATATACCAAACCAAAATCACACCAATTCAATACCGAATCCACTCGTTATAAAACTACAAACATTCCAAATCACAATCCAAAAATGACCAAACCACAAATCAGTCGCATACAATTTTGACTAATTAAAGTCAAACATCGACGTTCAAAATACTATAGTCTCCCGCTAAAATCCAAATCAAATAAATTGAACAATTCAGTTCAATTCAATCAAACCAAACCTAACTCTAATACATTAGAACAATCCTTAATTCAAATTACACTCAATTATCAATTCAGTTGCTCTTTGTTAATTAGTATTCAGTCCGTTCAATGTTCGTACATGTTGTTCAATCAAATTCATCTCAAACACAATCAATTAGCCTATTCTTGTTCAACGATTCGATCAATCAGACGTCCAGAAAGTTCTGATACAACTTGAGGAATAACGAGTATTTCATGATTCATATACTGTAGGATGTAGACTAATGATATGATCGATGTTAGGTAGTTGGGAATGCGTTGTGTGTATGTATGTGTATTGAGAGAATATTTTGGCAGTGTAATGAGAGGAAATTAAACAATAATCAGGAATTTTATAAATTAAATAATTTACAAACTATATACAGTAGAAACTCTATAAAATAATACACTTGGGACCAACAAAATTTATTAATTAAAAGAGTTATTAATTAATCGATAAATTAATAATTATTAATTTATATATTAATTAATATTTTATTAATTTATAGCAGAATACTTAGTTTACAAACACCATTGAGTCATTTTTCAACAAAAAATTAGAGTCATTTAATTAGAGTCTCTAAGGAGAATTAGAGCCGAGATTCAAGGGGAAATTGATTTCAACAAAAATCAAAAGACAATTGAGTCATTTTTCAAGAAAACTTCATAAATCATTCATGTAATATGCTATATATAAGGAATTATTAATTTATATTTTATATGGGGTCTAAAGAAATTATTAAAAATGTATTATCTTATAATTTTAGCGAATTATTAATTTAGCATCCTATCCCCGAGTCGGGACCAACAAAAAATATTATCTTAGAGAGTTTATTAAATAATCGAGTATTAATTTATCGAGTTTCTACTGTATAGATGATGACTCATTCGCTATACATGTATAGCGAATGAGCCACATTCACTACGTCATTCACTAGACATCCCCATAGGGAATGGCCTAATACATTAGCATCCCATTCGCTAACCTTTCCTAGCGAATGGAGAACCAAAACTGTATTCATTCGCTATACATTCCATAGCGAAAGAATCTTTACATTAATTGCAAAACTTGTCCTTAGACTATTACAAATTACAAAACTAAATACAAAGAACGAGACGACAATAGATGTATCAACTGGCTCAGCTCGTTTTCACCCCTAGTTAGATAAGAAAAATAAATCTTGTTCATAATAAATAGAAGTTCTGTTTTATCCCCATCAATATGAAGAAATGATATGTTTTTGCCCCAAAACTAACTAGGTTAGTCTATGTTAGAAAAATGCTAGGTAAAGGCTAATATGGTGAAAGTTGGGATTAACTAGAAAAGTTTTTAAATTGGGATTGTTGTCAGCAAAAAGGCCAAGTTTTGATTACTAAGGTCCACTATCCCTAATCTGATGATAGTTCGGGATATGAAGATAATTCTTACAAAGAATTGTTTATAACTTATGTTTATAAATTTTCATTAACTAGAATCATTGGAATATACATGAGTGTGTACCGTTCGGTTTGGGACTACTTTGAGTTAATACTGAACCAAAAACCGATACTTTGGTTCTTGAATTTTTGAAACCGTTCGGTTTGGTTTTATGGTTCTGGTTTTTGGTATTTGTTTTGGTTTTGGTTCAATATTGGCTTTTTCAGTTTTTTATCATCTGAACTTGAACGTTTTAGGCCGAAAATAAAGTTGGACGAATAAATGAATTTAGGTGTAACAACTTTTGTTACTTATTAACTTATTGACTATTTTACATTTGTTCAAAAGTATATGAATTACATATTTATTAAATTATTATAAATTACTTAAAATAAAAAAATTAAATTAAATAGAAATCTAGATATTTGCTTCAGTTTTGGTTACATGCAGTTCTGTTTTTTTACATGTAAAATCAAAACTTAACCGTAAGTTCGGTTTTTACAAAAATATAAAATCAACCTTCAGTTTTTGTTTCGATTCGGTTTTTTCAATTTGATATATGTGTGTGTGTGTGTGTGTGTGTGTGTGTGTGTGTGTGTTTAAGTTCATGTGGGAAGTCATCTTATTGCGAGAAGTCCAACTAACCAATCGTATCTTTTCTTTTTCTTTTATCATTTAATTATATGCAAGGGTATAATGGTAAACATTTCGATGTTGTTATTTTAGTAACTATTAATGATTTTTAAAAGTTTTAATTTCACTAAAATATTTATTTTATTTCTCTGCCAGTTTGTAAATAAATAACACAAAACTAATTTTGGATTCAATAAATCTTGTTTCTTCTTTCCCGTCAAAAATTTTTATTTTCTTTATTATATATTTCTATTTATTTTAAATGCAAAAATATTTTGAATTCAACTACTAATATTTTCATTAATAAGATTTCTTTCCACGTTCAAAATGTCTATCAAGCTAATCCACTTATTTATTAAAATATCATTTACCATTCACCTCCATGTTAATACCAAATAACTTCATACATCGACTAATTTCATAATTAATTTATTATTTTGTGATCATTCCTAAACACTAACAAGAAAAATCTTCTACACGTTAGCTAAATTCCTACACACAAATTGACAATATAAAAACAAGTAAGATATCTCACAACCCTTATAACTTTCTTATCTTATATATTTACGATCCTTCGACACTTTCACATACTTTCATCATTTATGTATGCCAAACATAAAGAATTTGGTATTGTCAATTTGAAACTCCTACACAAATCATCATAATATCCATCATTTCCTACACACATTATATACAACAGCTAGACATCTCACAATATATCCATTGTCCGCACATCCCTACACATAGCATTTGTTCCATCATATTGTAAACAAACATGTTAATAATATATACACTGTCAGCATATCCCTACACACATAAATATAATACCTACATAGATTAATATACACCTACAAATAGCATTTGGTTCATACTAATTTTATTTCTACACAAAATCATTATACACCTACACAGATCAAAAAGTTATTAACACATTGTCTTCATATCCTTACACATATATGCAACATCTACACATAATATATGTTAATAACAAAAAGAAAATAATTTGCTAGGTTTAGAAAATAAAACCTTCACTGAGCTAAATTACTGTCTTATCTCAAATAAAATTGAACATAAAAATCATCAACCAAAATTAATAAACTAATAAATCAAATATGTAATGCGAATATTCAACATGTGTGATTTGTTAATATTATTATGACCCAAAACTAAAATAAAACGTAAATGCAACTTAAGCATAAAAAAACATTTAAAAAAAATACTCTCACATGCATTGCTTGTGTGATTTTTGGAAAAGTTAATAATTTAGAAGTATGATTGTATTTTAGATTGTAATATAAAGAACTAAAAATACTAAACGACCCCTTTGCTTTAAAAACAATTAAAAGTAGGCATCTTAATATTACAAGATTGTCATTTTAAATGTAGGTCTCAGATCAAACACAATCAAGAGTTGTAATTAATTTATCGCATTTCTCGCAATAAATGACTTCTCTCTTGAATATATATATATATATATATATATATATATATATATATATATATATATGTGTGTGTGTTTGTTTGTTTGTGTGTTAGTTTTTTCAATCTTTTTCATACCCATAGCCGAAAGCTTGTTAAAATTAACTCTCAGTTAGAATCCACGTGGCACAGTTTTTTTACGGCCATGCTTATGGAATCATGACGCATATGCTGAGAATGACTAATACAACGACATTAGCAAGGCCACATATTCAAATGGAGTGATGATATATATTTAAATTGTGTTATAAGACTCGTGGGCAATATATATATTTTTATTAGCATAGAAGTGTAAAGGGGGTTCTTTCGTGTTTATTACATGTGACGTGTATTTGTAACTTCCACAACATTTAGGGGACATATATTGTAGAAATAATGTGAAAATGACAAAATAAAAGTAGTTGCAAGAAAGTGTGTAAAAGTGAAGATCACACATTTAAATAATATCTAAGAATTCGCCATCGAAGCACTCAAATATGATAATATTGAACGCTAATTTACTCTTCTGTTAGGTCTCATTAAAATTTCATAAAATTTATGGCATTCCTCTTTTGTTTAAATATATGTAAAAAAGAAGTTTATTAAAGATAATAAGAGTTTTCACTAAGTAATTCTATTTCTAAGTTACAGACTAAAAGATTTTTGGTGACATATTAGTCAATAGTCTGTCGATAAAAATATAACCCATCAGTAACATCTTGTTGAAAAACATATAATAAGAATATGGAATTATATGGTATTTTGGTAACTAATAATATCAACCACTAGATCATATATCTAATTGCCTAGATATATTCTTACTCTTACTATAAAACTATGTCTTTTTTACTTTAATTCACCCATTTATGTGTGTGTTTGTGTGTATGTATGTGTGACACTACTAGAAAAAGATATGTTTTTCTACAATTGAATTCGTAGGAAATTTGTTGGAAAATCCAGTTACTTTTTTTACAATATTGCTACAAAAATATGTGGTTGTAAACTTCCTACGATTTTCTTACAAAAACTATTTTGACTTAACATAATGTTTATTAGATAATGTTGTAGCAAAGTTGGAGCTTATTTTTTTTGTTGGAAATCTGTTGGAACTATTTGTCGTATGAAATTTATAGGAAAGTTTTGTGGGAAAATGATTTTTTTATAGTAGTGTGAGAGATACTTTAAGAACTCTTTAAGTTTTAAAAACTTGAAAAAACTCGATTTAAAAATTAAAAAAAATTGATAAGTATTATATGTAGATTAAATTACTTGTAAAATTTTTGAATTTTTTTACACGAATTGAAAATTGAAACAAATTGTTACATCACATCTGAACAGTCTAATGCAACAATTTATAACATTTGCTGCAAATTTTGATTAATGTAAAAAAAATCTAGTAAATTTAACACACACATATATATATACACACACACCACACACGCAGGGGAGGGTTATTCTAAAATCAAGTAGTTTCCTAGGAATGCTATGAATAAATCATAGTCATTGAATCATGTTAATCACTGGTTGAGATTAAAATTACCAAAAACCAACATAGTTTCCTAGAATTATTCTTTCAGCGTTATAACCGACATAGTTTCCTAAAATTGTTCTATCACCATAATCTGGAATGCCACATGTCAAAAATTTATTGGTTCTTACCATTCTTATGAAACTCCTTATTTTTATTTGAACCCTTTTCCACACTCACACACACACATATAGAGATAAAGGATAGCATACAAAAATCTTTATTGTACATTAACGTACGCGACTCTTTTCACCATTTGATTTCAAAACAAAATCCTAAAAGAACTCTTCCTCTACCCAACTACTGCCGCTACCATCTCCAACACCATTGAACACCACTTGCCTGGCATCAAAACTCCCCGATCACTATCGAGTGTCCGGCAACTTGCCGCAAAAACCCCCAATGCGTTCCCCTTTGTTCATAGGTTTGCTTTTAAGCAATTGGTTTAACAACTGATCAATTAAACATCGAAATTGATCAAATTAATCATCAACTCGCCTAAACAAACACATCTCAATCTTCAGTTGAAATAATTTTTGACTTGAGCATGACTGGTTTTTCCTAGAGCATATGAGCGTTTTCTTGAAATCGATATATGAAATCACATCAAATGATATCGAAATCATCAATCTATATCTAATTAATCATCAATTCATCCAAACAAACATATCTGGATCTTAAATTGAATCAATTTTTGACATGAGTGTAACTGGGTTTCCTTAAGCGCATGAGTGTTTTCGTTTTTCGGGTCAAGCGTTTTGTGTTTTGGCTTGAGTATGATTCACGTAGTTTTTTATATGTTAAGAATTATTGTATGTTAACCTAATTCTATGTGTGTGTGTGTGTGTAAGAAAAGGAGAGAGAGAGAGATTTTGGACTTATATAACAATATGTGTGATCATTTATGTCAAGCAAATAGTTAACAATTAAAACTACCTAGAAGAATCAGGGAGTGTCCGTATTAATTCTAGTGCCATTATGACAAAATCTATGATGATTTGTGTCTTGAAATTACTACCCAACCTATTACGTTAAATAAAAGAGAAGGGATTAGCTATTTATAGACATTTTGACAGTCTAGACTCTAGCCAATATAATCAAACATTTTCATTACTTTGTATTAACCAACTATGGTTATACAAATACAATGTCGTTCACATATTTAGACAATCTATCTAACAATATAAACATATGCACAAGATCGAGTGACAAGCCATAGTAAAACTACAATTAATCTATGTACGTCAACAAGACTTAAATAATTTGAAATATCATAAAAAAAAAACGTAAGTATGACAAATACGAAAGTATGTGGTGTTATACGAATAATAAGACGAAATACGTCCATCTTTGCTTTTTGTTTCATCAAATTGTCTTCGATTTCTTCTTCTTTGTCGTAAGTATCCTCATTGGGTCAGATGACCTCTTCGTTAGCATCATCACTATCACGCTCTGACTTAAGCCTGTGCATGACCGTTAATATTTGATTATTTTATATATATATATATATATATATATATATATATATATATATATATATGAGAGTTGCGTTTGTTTTAGCAGAAGTCTTTTTAGTATAAAAGTATTACTTCATAAAAGTAGGAAATTAAATTCTCGTTCTCATATTACAAAAGTTCACGTGCTTGATTTAATAAAAAAAAACAATGATTAATTATTATCGAAATGGAGCCATCAAGATTAAGCAACGTCCATCCTCAATTATAAATTTGATGTGGCTTAATGGTAGAGCATTTACTTTACTAGTGAGAGATTGGGGGTTCAAACCTCACTACCGCCAATTTATATGGTAGATATGAGGGATGACCCTGTCTTGCCAGGGTTCGAGTCCTGATCTCACCCGGTTTTACCGGCTCCTCCCTGTCATGCCGTTTGGCGGGCGTGGGGTCGGGTTTTATCCGGTGAATCCCTCAACAGGTGGACCGCTAGGGGCTCCATCCGTCTGGACTAGTGGCCAGCTCGGGCTACCTTTAGCCAATGGGGGCCGCGTACGGAGTACCCGGCGTTACTTAATTGGCCGTTAAAAAAAACTTCCATCTTCAATTATGTCTCCTATACATGCTATGCTATGTTTAGTTACCTAAAATGTTTTGCAAACACCTGACCTATATGGAATTTTTTACCAAAATTGTGTACTTGAAAAAAATATTTACCAATTTGGTGTAGTTTGAAAAGTATTTATCAAATTAGATACGTTTCTTAAAACTTGTTTTTATCTCTCATATTTTAATTGATTAAACCAAATTCATAAATTAATCTCTCTTTAAACAAATTGGTTTATACACTAAAATATCATGTTAACACTAATTACCCCTTTCGTAACTTAGAATTTTTTATTTTTCAATATTCTATTAACAAGTTTTATTTATTGATTGAGTTTACATTTAAATACGTAAAAAAAATTAATAATAAAAATAAAACTTCTTTCAAAAAAAAAAATCACACATAACCTCTGTGATAAAACAATATTAGATTAACTATATACTTATTTTCATACACAGACACACAGCCATAACCTTTTCAATAGTGTTGGATTAAGAAAAAAAATAGTTAAAAGTAAGTTATATAATTTGCAACGTTAACATAAATAATAAAAAAAACAGAATATCCCGCCGTGTATTTTTCTTGATGTTCTGGTATTAATTTTGTTGAAAGCGGAGTTGTATTTAAATATTGTAATTTTTGTCATAATTTATAATGATTGCCACACCTGTACCAATACTGTGACGAATCATAGTGATACCGCCCGAACATCTTAAAGCCAAAAAACAAATATTTATTTTGGTGTTTTGTTTTGATGACTCGTAACATCCCAAATTAAATGGACTTTTACAAACACTCTCCCCCCCCAAAAAAAAAATAATTATTATTATTCTTCATCTATTTATTTTTCTTAATTTGGTTTAGTTTACACATACTTACGTATTCAGTTTTTTTAAGGTTAAAAAATTTTTCTTTGAACCAATAGTATTGAATATTTGTGTATGTGTGTATGAAATAAACTGATTGTTAATCCAAAATTATTTTATATAAAAAATAGTTGCAGTGAGCAATAATTTTTTTTTATTAATCACGAAAAAGGGAATTGGTGTCAAAAACTTAAATCAGTATTTTGGTGGATAAAATTATATGTTTAAAAAGATGTTAATTTATAATTTGGTTTATCCAATTATAATATGTGGGAAAAAAACAAGTTTTAAGAAAGTACCCAATTTAACAAATAGTTTTTAAACTACATCAAATTGGTAAATACTTTTTTATAAATACACTATCTTAGTAAATAACTCCACCTATATGCAGGTGAAACAC
Source organism: Bidens hawaiensis (assembly GCF_021521415.1). Taxonomy (NCBI): domain Eukaryota; kingdom Viridiplantae; phylum Streptophyta; class Magnoliopsida; order Asterales; family Asteraceae; genus Bidens; species Bidens hawaiensis. The sequence continues at coordinate 57,383 of NW_027505841.1, forward strand.
TGACAGCCTCTAAAATATTAAATTCATTATTTCACAATAAGTAGGTTTATTATATCAACAGCGTGATGTCAACCCTAAGGCTGAGGGGTGCGGAGCGCGAGAAGGGGCGCGAAAGCCCGGGGCGCGAGCACCACACCACCGAGGCGCGAGAGGGGCGCGAGAGGGGCGCGAGCGCGGAAAAAGAGGCAGGCGCGGATGGGCTAGCGGCTGGGAATAGCGTGAAGGGTTCTTGGGTTGCGTGAATAGAGCCGTTGGGCTCGTTTTTTATTAAAAAAAAAAAAATTTTTTCTCTATATAACCTATATCAAACACAAACCAACAACAATATAACATACAATTTTTTCTCTCTATTAAACCTATATCAAACCCAAACCAACACCAATATCACATACCAATATCACATACCACACCCAAAACCCAAAATCACCCCATCTTCCAAACCTTTTTTTAAAAACATGGCTGGAAATTGGTACCCAAACCTAGATTCAGATTACAGTTACGACGATTTATGGTCGGCACCGGACCAAGCGATGTTTTATTCGGGGTCGCAACAATCATCCGGCTTTCAACCATCCAACATACAACCGTCTCCTAACTTTGTAGTTCCGAAGACACAAGAACCAGAAGGTGAAGCTGCGGGACAAAGAAGACGCGTCCACCGGAAAAAACAAGTTGCAATGGACGGGTCGGGTTCGGCTTCGACTGGAAGGACGAAACGGAAAACCACTCCGTGGTCATCGGATGAGAAGGAAGCCCTGTGTCGGGCTTGGATAGTCATTTCTGAGGATCGGCGTTGCGGTAATTGTTTTAACGTTTTTAAAAATGATTTTTAATAAAAAAGTTAAATAAAAAAGTTAAATGACTTACAAATTTATTTATGCATTTTGCAGCGGACTACCAAAAGAGCAAGGTCTTTTGGACAAAGGTTAGGGAGACGTTCTATTCGCTCGTTGGGAGTACAGAGCGGAACGCCGATTTGATTTCGGGTCGGTGGACCGAAATCAGAAAATTTGTCGGCTTGTTTACTAATCTGTTCAACAGGAACGCCGGTCGTATGAGACCAAGTGGCAGTGACGATTTGGCGGTTTATAATTTCACTTTCGAAAAGTGGAAGCAGGAGTGCCTGCGGAGGTATGGGACGGTGAAGACGTGGGACGGTGTAAAGGTGTGGGAGAGGTTGAGAAGGTGTTCTAAGTGGGTTGAGCTGGTGGCGCCGGACCTTGATGCGGAAGTAGGGCCGAAACGGACTAAAACTAGTTCGTCTGGAGCGTATAGCACTTCCGCCGGGTCGGATTGCCGGGTTGGATTCGACCTAAACGTTGCGGGGGAGGAAACGTCTTCACCGCCGAGGAGGCGGCCATTGGGAAGGGACGCCAGGGGCAAAAAACCGGCTGAGGGGGAAGCCGTAAACATCAACGATCTTGTTGAATCCCTCAATAAATTCAACAAAACCATGGAGGTGGTCTCTAATGACAAAAAGGAAAAAAAAAAGAATGAGAGATTTGGACTTCCTTACAAGAGACTTCAGTAACCTAAATCCGGTCGACCAAATGCTGATGGAAAAACAAAAGGAACGTATCCGGAAGAGGTTGATCGAAGAAGACCAAGCCGAAGAATAAGAATAATGTTTTTTTTAGTACTTTAATTTTTTTTTTAGATATTAATGTGTTTTTTTAATTAATGTGTGTTTTTTTAAATAATTTATGAGTTTTTTTAATAATACGTTTTTTTAATACATTTATAAAAAAATAAAAAAAAAACCGCTCGCGCCCCCTCTCGCGCCCATCCACACCATGTCCCGGGGCGCGAGCACCACAACCAACACCCATCTTATCAAGTTTCTCTCTCTGCCACACGTCACAATATTATTGGCTGGCGCCCCCACTCGCGCCCCCTCTCGCGCCCCCCACACCCCTCAGCCTAAGTGTGTTCCAACCAAATCTACACACACAAGTAATTACCCACAAGAACTGTTGGCCAACAGCAGTGCCGGCCATAAGGTGTGGACGGGTAGTCGAAGGTCACAGGCTCGACACCCGTTAGGACTGATTTTTTTTTATAAAAAAATTTATATGTATTTTATTAAAACAATATGTATATTTAGTGTTTAAACTGAATTAAATAACCACTAGCTTGGTCTAGTAGCAAAAGGGTATTACTCTCAACCCAAAGGTCATGAGTTCTACTATTTGAGACATGTTTAATCGTATTTTTATATAAAAGTTTTTTACACAACCCAATTATAACCAAGTAAACCCATATAAAAAATTAAATTGTTTAAACCCAATAAAAAACTTCTTTTACTTGAGGCCCAAAAATATTTTCGCTTTCGGCCCAATTTTTTTTTGCTTTCTCGAAGCCGGCCCTGACCAACTGTATGATAAACTAAAAATGATATATTGAGCATGAATACCGTCAAGCCTGTCAATATACATATATGCATGGTTCTAGACATATGTGTAATTTAGCTTGAGTTTTATTAACTATAAGTGTGACATAAAGTTTTAAGGATTTTAATAATCCAATGTAAATATTTCAGACTCTTTAAGACAAATAGCTTGTGTGTCTTTTCAAAGTAAATCAACACCAAGTTAAAAAGTTTATCGTATTCATCTTGTGTTTCGAATTGATAGATCCTGATCTGTTAATCGCCTATCTCGGATACCCAACTTATAACAATAGCTTTACATAAATATCTAGATCTTCTATTGATCTAACACTGGGTTTTGTATTATAGTTTTAAACATTAAAAAAATATTCCTTTATTTTTAAGTACAAAACTTAGTAACTCGAAACCTTTATATATTAAAATTGTCAGCTTAGGTTTTACATAATTATTTAGTGAAGTTAGGCTGTCAGGGTTTATGAGATCATGTCAAAGTGCAACGAGTTAAAGAGTGTGTTCAGCTCGGACTTCACTTAAAAGTTTAGCCAGACTTTGTAGGAGGGTGGTACGAATGCTACTCTCTTCTAGTTTCATATACGTGAAACAAATTATGAGGAATGTAAATATTAGTGCACCTTCTTGGGGTGAGATACCCCCCCCCCCCCCCCCTTTTTCAAAAATAAAAATCGCTAATAAAAGTAAAACTTGTAGAAAATAAGGAGCACACCAGATTTACGTACTAAATAGGCAATATGATCAACCATGTTTTACTTACTTTGTTAATTTCACTATAGTATGATGCAAATACTTTGCCCCTCTAACTTGATAATATTTGTCAATTAATCTCTGTTGGAAAAATAATTGTTAAAACTTTAATCAACCTTAATATTTTAATAATGACTTAACTAATTCTATGTGACATGAAAGGGTATTACTTCATCATTGATGCTATATTTAACACACATGTCCTTTAACACTTGATCGCTCATCACTGGTCTCAATTAAGCAAACAAAACATTTAATCAAGACTACACACTCAATATCAAAGATGAAGATATTAATATGTCCAAATTTACAAAAGTGTTACACGAAGATCCCTATATATATGAAATCATAAGATTAATCAATTGAAAATTAATAATTAAATTAGTAAATTTAAGTTGTTAACTTTTATAATCTTAGGGAAAGTTTATAAAAATATATCTAAACAATTTTGGTTAAAATTGTATTATTTGAAATTCAAATGATACTTGAAAGACATATTCCTCTTTGAGAATGCTTTTCACTCAAACCTTGCAATTGACGACTTAACCATCATCAAAAGGGTAAGTCAAACTCTTGGAAAGCAAGAGATGAAGCTTAGGTTGAACAAACTAAAGTATGTTTAATCCGGTATGTGAAATACTTGGGTTTTACTACATGGGGAAATGAGAAGTGATAGGGAAGCCTTTTCACTTATGAAGGAGCTGCAAACGATGTCAAAAAGAAAGAAAGAGACTTCTCACAACGTTCACATTGTCAAAATCAATGTGAAGTGGACTGATCATCCATGGTCGCTTGGAACGACCGTGGAATCGACTGCCTGCCAACTGGTCCCTATCCTTACATCTCACATGTTTGGATATAAATAGAATGTTTGTTCAAACTATGCCTTCACCCTTTTGCTTTACAACATTTATACATACATATAACGGTTAATCTCTTCTATAATTAAGGAGTAATCAAGCATCAGTTATCAAAGAGAATAGATTGTAAAGTAGAGTACAAAAAAAAAAGACGAGCTTTCTTAAGCTACCAACCTACATAATATTTGGGGGGGGGGGGGGGGGTGTTCAACACTAGAGGTTGTTCTAGTGTTTTGACAAGTGAGGATTCATTATATTGTTGATGATTTTAGATGGGAATACACTATCTTGATATAGTGTTGTTTTGTATTAGGTTGGAAACCCTATCTTGATATAGTTAATTAAAAATTTAGTGGAGTCTCTTTATGTTGACATAGTGACATTAAGAAGACATGTTAAGCAAAGTACTTGGTGTGTTTCTTAAAAAAGGTGATCAATTCCTTTGAAGAGTGAGACGATTGTATTGGTGATCCTTGCCATTTGGAAATACAACTACTGAAGAAAACTCTTGATCAGGGATCGAGGAGAGGACGTATAAAGAATTATTAAACATTCACATGAACCTCTATAACTCTGGTTGTATCGTCTCTAACCCTTAGTTGTTTTTATAAGTTATGAAAAGAGTTTACCAATCATCATGTTTTTCTTTTTAATCGTTTTTTTACAACTCGTGACATTTACGATGTTTAATAAAGTTTCGAGTTTGACATTGTGATGCGCTTATGTTTATCTACATTTTGATATAAATTTTGTTTGAAACTGAGTTGTTTACAAGTGATCTTTATATCATCAAAGTTATCTCACAGTTTAGATTATTTTTTATATTATATAAAGTTACGTTATTTACCTTTTTCGTCATTCTAATAATATAATATAACACGTTATATATATTCCAAATATACCATTACAATGTGTTATAATTATCAACTTTTAGATAAAAAGTTTCCTTAATAATTAAACGGACTCGAATATTATTGTTCTTTTTTCCTTGCCATAACATACAAGAGATCAAAGCAAAAATGTACATATCATCAAAACTACCTCAATATCTGTTTTATATTTTTCTTTATGCAACAATTGATGGAATTTACTGTTTTTGTCGTATTTATTTTTAGCTATGTTACGATAAGAGTTATGTTTAAGATTGAACAAATAGTTAAATATAATTTATTTTCTTCTTTTCCGTGACAAAACAAACCGATATCATCCAAACAAAATCATAGATGAGTGTTTTTTTTTGACATCGTAAGTTATATCGAATGTCGGTACCGTGACAACAAAAAAAAGATACCTTTCGAATAGCATTAGTGCCAATATTGGTATTTATTTTATGGTTTTCAGTTGATCTATACGAGGCATATGCGGGGACTCAATACGGCTAGTATAGGCCTATACGGGACGTATAGGAGGTGTTTGGATGTCCCTAGTAGGACCCATTAACCCATATATTTAATAATTTCTAAATTATTGTGTTTTTTTTAAAGTAACGTTATATGTTGTACTTTTAGAGTGACAATACGAAACATGCAATTAAAAGATCTTTCTTAGTGTTTCCCCGAAGATAGAAAAGGTTGAGTGCAACAGCTTTTTGTATCTTGAAGTCAAATCATTTGTTCCAGGAATAACTCTCTTTTTTCTCCTTTACTTTTTTTTAACAGCGGGCTTTTTTTTAAATCGGGCTAGGATACTTCTAACAATACTAATAAAAAAAAATAATGAGTATGATGTGATAATATCATATTTATTATTGGTCTAATCTTTATTCTCATTCATCCTACTTATTCATGGGTTATGAAGCAAAATCATATTGACAAATGAGTTATAATTTCCTTTCTAATTCTCTAATCTATCATCTCATTCATCCTACTATCCATTGGTTATAGGTCAAAATAATTTTGAAAAATGGGTTATAATTTCATTTCTAATTCTCTAATTTTTCATCTTATTTATCCTACTTATTCATGGGTCATGAGACAAAACAATTTTGAAAAATGGGTTATAATTTCTCTTCTAATTTTCAAATATCTCATCTCAATTATCATAGTTATCCACGGGTAATTGGTCAAAACAATTTTTGCAAATGTTGTATTAAAAAAATTTGAATTTATAAATTTGAGATTCTAGACTTCTTATTGTTTGTACTATATATTTTATCTTGTTTTCACCTATAATTTGGTTTATTTTTTTTTTCCAGATAATGAATTTTTTTGTTTTTATTATTTGACAAATCTCGTGTAATACACGGGTTCAAAAGCTAGTTGTACTATATTTAAGAGAAATGCAACCGCTAAAGTTAACTTGGTTTACTTTTTAATTTAGCATCTCAAAGCTTTAAATGGTTTTATTTGTGCTCTAACATTTATTTACCATGCCACATATTTTTTTTTGTCATTTATACAGAGAACCACCTTACGTAAACAACCGAAGTCGTAACGTTTGACGGCGCAGGTATGTCCCGTCGGACTCTCCCACTATGTGTATGCGTTTGTGTAACTTCCATCATAAAAACAGTAAACACGTTGCAATCAAGTTCACGTTTAATCATAAACAATATGCAAGAATAATATTAACATGTACGATAAATATAAATCGTTTTGTAAATAAGCGCATAACTAACGAAATAAAAACTTGTGACATGCTACAACCCAAAATATTAAAAGAGTTAAAATAGATTATGAAAAACTCACGTGTTAAGTAAGCGAGTCGAGAGCGAAAAATGCCTTTAAGCAAGTGAACCGACAAAGTTCGGTTCAACGAGCAACCCTAGATAAATAAATAGCTAGGCTTAAAAAGAATTTGTGAAAAGAAAGTAATTTGGCGAGCGCGTTCGGTTTATGACAAAGCAATTTATAAAGAAATATATATATATATATATATATATATATATATATATATATATATATATTTATATATATTGGTTTTATTAAAAAAAGGCTTTTGGTTATTTGATTTGTTAAGTTAATTTATTTTAGTATTAGAACAATAAATGGGTCATAATAAATATTAATTAATTAGATGAGTCCGATTTGTTCCAATCGAACAATTTAAGAAAACTAGTTTAACGAGTGGTTCGTTTTTTGGTCGGACACGAACTCGGTTATTGAGTCGGGTTTGTGAGTAACATAATTTGAAAAAGATGAAGTAGTATGTTAAAATGTTTGTTCTTGATTATTAGTTTTTAAAAATAAAAGTTGACTTTTAAACATAAAATTCATAAACCGAACATAAGCGAGCCGATTACGAAAGATGATATGTCTCCATGAATGTCGTTTGGGTTGTCATCATGGAAACAATCGTTATGCGCAATGACATGAAATAAACATTACTCGGGAAGAAGAAAATAATACATCTTGAGAAGTAGTATTTTGAAAGTCAAACTTAAGACCTGAGAGAAATTGACAAGCTTGAATGATTTTGAGTGTAAATTAGTTGCGCAAAGAACTTGTAGAGAATGAGTGAGCTTTATATATGCTCAAAATCGTTAATAACAATGTCAAAGTGAGTTAATTTGACTGGTAGTCAAGAGGCTAGTCATAAGGCTTGAAATCATTAATTTTGATCAATTGAATGTTTTTATAACCCATTAAATGTCTTTGACTCAACTAATTATAGAAAGATGATATAATACTTAGAATTAAATTTGTACCATCATAAACAATAAAACAACATTGTAAACATAAACATCATGAACATAAATACAAAAACAATTCAACATTTTATTAAAAATGAAGATCCGAAAGGTATCGAAAATCTAAAATGGGTCGGGTTTTTGGGTTTCTAGTCTAACAATAGTCCACAACGAACGGGGGTCCAAGGGTAGCGCCCCTGGCAGCGGGGTTCTAGGGGCGGCAGCCCCTAGCGGGGTTAAGCTGACAGGTCAGCTTGGAAAAATTTTATTTTCATTAACTGTCTTAACACATTTTCCATTAGAATTTTAATTTATTCGCTAACTCATTTGCTATAACAAATTAAGTCTGATTCGTTAACTAATTCGTTACAATAGTTCATTATCTTGTCATCATCAGGTTCATCAATCTGATTCGCTATCTGAATATGACGTGATTCGTTGTTCTAGTTCGTTATATGAGCACCATCTGATTCGTTACCTTGACATCCGCTGATTCGCTAACGATTCGTTATTAGAATCTAACGAATGGATGAATAACGAATCAAGGGTTTATTCGTTATCAAGTCACACGAATAAGGGCTCATTCGTCAGGAACGCGCAACGAATTACTATCCATAACGAACTATCAGCTGTTCTTATCCAGACTTTGACTCAGGGTCAAAGTCAAAATTGTCAAGAACACGAAATGGTCAACAGTTACCATATCTGCATTTAAACCCTCGTTTCTTAACCAAATAACACGATTTTGGTACCATTGAACTCGCAATCCAAGCGCCTACAAACCCTAACCATCAAATCGACCAAACATCAATGTTTAAGGGGTGAGATTAGGCATATATATACGGGTTTTTCATACTAACAATTAACCTATCAAACTGTAATCAATTTCAGTAAGTTTGGCTTCGTTGGATTCGTTTTTACCATACTAACAGAGATCTATGACTTCTAGATGAATATGAACCTAAGTAAATGATTTCCGATTCTAAACGTACCTTAAACGAGTCGAACAACGAACACGGTTAAGCCTTGATGTTGTCTTGGTTCTTCACGACGATCTAGCACCAACAAGCTCCGGTTTTCACCTTTGGATTTCGGCTCGGGTTTTAGGATAGTGTTTGTGTGTTTATCAAGGTGTGGGCTATGGTGTAGATTTGGATAATAATGGAAAGGATTAGGGTTTAAGGGGTATTTATACTCCCTTAAGCCCATGGACCTAAGGCTCATCTTTCCTTTTTAGTCCATCTTTAATTCTATTAACCAAGCCCGCTACCCCCTTAAGCCTTGTTATCATATTATTATCATTATCTCACTAAATCAGATAATTCACCCGACGCAGGTATAACATTAAATATTACTTTAGAAATTTTGGGATGTTACAAGTCTTCCCTTCTTAAAGAGGTTTCGTCCCGAAACCTAGCTCATTCCTTGTAGGTGGAACACTTCTTGCATTCACGCGCTTTCTTTTATCGTCTTTGATTTACGGGTTACCCTTCTTACTCCTGATTTGTAGTTACCGAGCTGTGTTCATGTGCTTTAGCTATTTGAGGTATCTTGTCCATGAGACCCTCGATGCTACAAATCTCGGCTCGCCCTTTCAAGGGACCATGTTTCTTCCTACTTAACACTATTGTCTAAGATAACATTTATCGTAACACAACAATCATTCATAACCAAAATCAACTCATAACAGTTTCTTAGCATAATTAAATCAGACAACTCTAGTCTAACTTTAAAATAATACATAAAACACGCATTAAGTCATTGATATTTAAAACGCATATTAAAACTTATGGCTAGTAACTAGCTTTCTTGAACGGTCTTTCTAAGCATAATAAGGAAACTGTTAACCTCAAGCATTCTTCTCTGCTTCATGTCCTTCTTTCGGCTTCCTGCAATCCCTTGCTAGGTGTCCACGCTCTCCACAGTTGTGACACTTATGATGATCTTTGCACTCCCAAGAGGAATGTCCTGTTCTTCCACATCTGTAGCAAACACCTAATCCCATTCTGCACTCTCCCGGGTGTCTCTTCCCACATTTTTCGCAAGCGGTGAACTCCTCCTGCCTTGCCTTCTTCCTACGCGGATCCACCTCATTGGCTTCATTTGGTTCTGGGGTTGGGTTCTTTTTCTTCGGTTCCATCTCCTCCTCTTCACAGATGGCAAGGTCCTCGTAAACCATCTCGGACAATTCCACGGCCGAGTCAAATGTTGCGGGTTTACTAGCCTTAACCAAAGTGCGAACATTCCGCGGAAGTCCCCTTACGTAACACTTGATCCTCTTAGCTTCGGTGTTCACCATGTCAGGTACCAATCTAGACATGCGGTTGAATTCAGTAGTATACTCCCGATGTGTCATCTTTCCCGCTTTCAAGTTCAGAATCTTCATCTCCACTCTTTCAATTTCGGTATCAGCGCAGAACCTCTTCATCACCAACTCCTTTAGGTCATTCCATCTCATCGCCTTAACCTCTTCTCGGGTCTTCCTTTGTTCCACAGTTTCCCACCAGTACATAGCCTCATCTTCAAATGACTGAGTGGCATAACCCACTGCTTGGTCGGGACGGCACTCACTAATTCGGATAATCTTGTCCATAGTGGTTACCCATTGGAGAGTAGCGATTGCGTCTCCTATACCAGTCAGCTTTGGCGGGTCACACCCTTTGAAGGACTTGTAGTTGCACCCATCTCGGCCTCCTTTTCCATTATCGAATTTTACAAATCCAGCTTCACCCGAGTCACCCTTTTCTCCTTCACCATCTTTCTTACCATTTACCCCTGACCCTTCAGCGGTTCTCCCATGGCTTCCAGCAGATCTCTCGGGATTCTGGTTCTTCACAGCAGCGGCTACAGCTTGAACAATGGTTGCTTGAATCGCAGGGTCAAGTTGAACCCCTTCGTTGTTGCTCGGGTTTCCTGCAGCTGCACTTCCTTCGTCTCCGGTGACGGAAGCTATTTCTACCGAGGGTTGTCGGACAAGACGAGGTTTGCACGACGTCCAGTGCGACCTCCGGTTCCAGCAATCTCCCCAGCTCTAGCCATTCGTATTCTAAAAGGGGAAAACACAAACGTTATCACTCTAGAAATTATTTAGCACATGGTTCGTAAAGTAAGTAGTTAATGACGTTGATCAAGTGTAATTAACTATTTGCATTACTCCTCAGGTTCTACATACTTCCCTTTATGATTTCACTTGTGCTAGTTCCTACTTTCAAACAGTTAATCAATCAAACAATCAAGAAATCCTATCCCTAACCTGCCTATATCTTTCCGTTAACAATTAAGCGAACATCTTAATACATTAATTAATATACTTTACCGTTACTGGGCTTGCTTGAGTGACACATGGCAATCTTGAACTGACATCTTCTTTCTTTTCTTACTAAAATCACTTTCTCTGTTCGAGTCTAAGCATGTAGGATGCTTAAATCTCTCGAACTTTTCTCTGATACCAACTTGTAAGGCCCCGATCCCAGTAGCCTTACTTTAGCGTTGGATTTACTCATAAACACAGTTCTACAAATCAGAGTTTATTAAAACTTTCGCGGAAACGTTAAGTTAAATCATTCATTACAAAACATCAATTTTTTTTCTTTAAAACCATGATAATAAACATCATATTTAAAACAACATTTCTTTCATCTTCAGATGCCAGCCACTCAATCAGTGCCATGTGCCAACTTCATGCTAGCTCCTTAATCATATTCACCTGCGTGCATACTAAAAGTTAGCTACGCTGAGTGAGTTCTAGTTAATCAGGCGACATACAATACATACACATATCTTACATACATACATACATACATACATATCTTAACCTTGTATAAATATCCATAAGAGGAACGTCACATAATATCTATTAAAAGAACCATGCCTATTTCCCATGCTATATATATACTCCATAGAGGGACGCTATGTATAAATTCTCCATAGAAGGACGCTCTATATACTTCCAAGCAATCATCTTTACATTACATACAATATTCAAATCTTTATTAATAACATGACAGTACGTGCAATATCCGAAGATTGTTCACGTACCGACAAGCAATCATCTTTACATTACCTACAATATTCAAATCTATATTTATAACATGACAGTATGTGCAATATTCGAAGATCGTTCACGTACCGACAAGCCCTCATCTTTACATTACACACAAAATTTATATCTATTTTATTACCCTTGACAGTACGTGCAATATCCGAAGATCGTTCACGTACTGACAAGCTTTCATTCTCATTCAAGACATATATAGATAACATATATATCATACATGGCATACACTTACCAATTTAGGGTAAGTGTATTTACTATCACATCGAGTATGCACACAGCCCCGAAAACATAACAAGGAATGGGGCTAAAAACTCACCTAAACTCGGTTACGTTCACTGTCGATGGTTACTCCTTCCGTGAGATGTGTACGACTAAATTCATAACAATTACACGTAACGATTAACTATCACTACCCATATCACGTTTCTAGTCTAACAATAGCGCACAAAGAACGGGGGTTCGGGGGCAGCGCCCCTGGCAGCGGGGTTCTAGGGGCGGCAGCCCCTAGCGGGGTTAAGCTGCCAGGTCAGCTTGGAAAAATTTTATTTTAATTAACTGTCTTAACACATTTTCCATTAGGATTTTAATTTATTTTCTAATTCGCTAACTCATTTGCTATAACGAATTAAGTTTGATTCGTTAACTAATTCGTTACAATAGTTCGTTATATGAGCACCATCTGATTCGTTACCTTGACATCCGCTGATTCGCTAACTGATTCGTTATTAGAATCTAACGAATGGATGAATAAAGAATCAAGGGTTTATTCGTTATCAAGTCACACGAATTAAGGGCTCATTCGTCAGGAACGCGTAACGAATTACTATCCATAACGAACTATCAGCTGTTCTTATCCAGACTTTGACTCAGGGTCAAAGTCAAAATTGTCAAGAACACGAAATGGTCAACAGTTACCATATCTGCATTTAAACCCTCGTTTCTTAACCAAATAACACGATTTTGGTACCATTGAACTCGCAATCCAAGCGCCTACAAACCCTAACCATCAAATCGACCAAACATCAATGTTTAAGGGGTGACATTAGGCATATATATACGGGTTTTTCATACTAACAATTAACCTATCAAACTGTAATCAATTTCAGCAAGTTTGGCTTCATTGGATTCGTTTTTACCATACTAACAGAGATCTATGACTTCTAGATGAATATGAACCCAAGTAAATGATTTCCGATTCTAAACGTACCTTAAACGAGTCGAACAACAAACACGGTTAAGCCTTGATGTTGTCTTGGTTCTTCACGACGATCTAGCACCAACAAGCTCCGGTTTTCACCTTCGGATTTCGGCTCGAGTTTTAGGATAGTGTTTGTGTGTTTATCAAGGTGTAGGCTATGGTGTAGATTTGGATAATAATGGAAAGGATTAGGGTTTAAGGGGTATTTATACTCCCTTAAGCCGATGGACCTAAGGCTCATCTTTCCTTTTTAGTCTATCTTTAATTCTATTAACCAAGCCCGCTACCCCTTAAGCCTTGTTATCATATTATTATCATTATCTCACTAACTCAGATAATCCACCCGACGAGGTATAACATTAAATATTAGTCTAGAATTTTCAGGATGTTACACTTTGAATGACTAAAAAAATGCCACAAATGGGATGTATGGCAAGAGCACTTATATATAGGATGTACCATCGATGTATCCACCATGCTCTTATCATACTGCATTTGTCCTGTTTCCCAAAATCATTTCTTGTTCCGAGTTATTCCACACAACCGTACTTATTATGTTTTCCATGCGATCTTTTTGATAATTACGTGTCGACCCATAATTACCTTTATCGCCGGATGGTCTACATAATCCGTCCCAATGTGTGGGTTTTAAGATAAATAAATAAATTCTTATATGAAAACTTGAAAATCAAGAACAACGAACTATAAGGATCAAAACTAACAAAAAAATATATAAACACACCCTTGGGGTCAAGGATTACAAGAAAATATTAGGTAAAATTTAATAAATTAAACTATTGAAGTTTAATAGAATAAACTATGCTATTCGGGCATAAAACAAAAAAAAAACAGTGTTATTAAGGTTGAAACGATATAAATGATGTTATTGAGCTTTAGAACAAAATAAACGAAACTGTTGAAGTTAAAATGAAATAAGCGAATCTCTAGAGTAACACAAAATGATAAACATAATGAATGAAATATTAAAGTCATCAACATCACAATAAACAAATGAAATATTGTGGGTCAAGAATAGATGGGTGACTTGAACTAACAACATATAACCAAGTAAGTCGTTACAACGTTGATTTCAAGAATAAATGACACTTTTGTTGTCAATACATCAAAATAGATTAAGGTTTTGGGGTCAATAATGACACGCTAAACAAGTGAAAATTTCATGTAAATTAAAGTATCAACATGAATAAATGCAACATTGAGATTATGAATAACAAAGTGAACAATTGAAACTTCAAGATTGAGAATAACAAAGTAAAACATTGGACTCAAATTGATGAAACATTAAGATCAAGAATAACAAGATGGTTCGATAAAACATTGAGCGGGAAAACAACCAAACAGATAACCAAAAAAAATCATGTAAAGTAAATATAAAATGAACATGTGACTTCTACTAGATAACTATAATCATAGTCCTGGTTATAAATAAACGAATCCGTTTAGAGGTAACCGGTAATGGATAGCCAAAGGTAGAAATACGGTTTCTATTAGATAACTATGTACACAACCATGTTCATAGTCCCAACTTCCACTACGATTACATTCGTGGGAAATCGATCATTGACCGCGAGATTGAGGTAACAAAAGTAAACCAATTCGACAAAGCGACTATATGTATTATAAATGATGCATGTACTTGTGTGTTTCGTGCTTGAGAGTAAACATGAACGAAATTATGTCAACAATAAATAAATAACCAAACTCAAATGCAAATTTCTTAACAACCTTCGAAGAAATTGGATATATAACATGATTTCGATTATATCCAGATGTAATTATATATAAAATAATTATATATAAAAAATGCTTGAAGAAGAAGTTAAAGAAAAACAAAATGAAGCTTGCGATCTTGTCTTCTCGAAGGTAGGTGGGTTTGAGGTATGAAGGCTACGGTGAGGGCGGTGCCATTATTTGTAAACTGAAACTCGTTGGCGTTGAGGAAGGGGGGAAGAAAAATGATTTTTAACATTCATTTTAATTCGAGAAAATCGGTTGCAAAACGTGATGTTTTTATAATTCAAAGTTATAATTTTTGTATGATAAATGAAAGTCCTTAATTAGTACTAAGGCTTGCAAACTTTATGAAATATTTGTTGTAAAATAAAGGATTTCCTTTTGGTGGTGTCCTATGTAAACTTTAGAGAGAATCGCCAAATAAAATGACTCATTTTGATATAAATGTTATAGTGATAATATAATAGCCTCATGAGCTTAGGACTTGTTTGAAACAGAAGATTTTATTTAACCTTAGAAAAATATTATATATAAAAAGAAGAATAATGGTAATAGTAATAATAGTAGTGATGATAATAATAATAATAACATTAATAATAGTAATGATATAATGATAATGATAATAACAACAATAATAATTATTATTATAATAAACCATCTGATTTGACTTAAAGTCTTTTTTTTTTTTTTTTTTTTTTTGTAGAAAATCAACTTAGTTAAAGACTTGTGAATTTGCTATTTTAAAATAGTCGAGGATTTGAAATTATAAGTGTAATGTGTTCATAAAAAAATGAATGCGGAGAAACATGTGTGGTTTAATAAAAATGGCATGTTTGGTGAGTAGGAAGGGACTAAGTATTGGCGCAAGGCTAAGAGTGAGCTTCAAGTGGCTAGGGAATGCGGTTTAGGGTATTGTATGGTAAAACACAAGTTAGGCGTTCCTGAGCATTGTTGATGTGTTTTTGTCAATATAATGTAGTAGGCTCGCAACATGAGCATATGGTAAAACATAAGGTGTGGTAAATGGTTGAGTAATGGGTCGTGGGAAGCATTTCAATATTGTGAGGCGATTGAGTGGTGACATATAAAAGAGCTATACAAAGGCTATGTGTTCCGTGCAGCGCTTTTTTATTTGGTTGGGTTGGCTTTTAAATTGGTTAGGGCGTAGATTTGGTGTTTGTGCTTGTTGTTGTGGTTGGTGTTGATGAGTTTTGATGCATTTGGGTCATCATGGTCGGGATAACGACTGCCTATTGTTTGAAAATTTGGGCTGTCACTTTACGGGTTGAGTTTCGAGGGCGAAGTCGAGGAATATGAGAAGACATGCTGCGAAGCGGAAATGATTCGCGTGACACGGGACGTAAATATCAAATTCGAATTACCAATCAAAAGAAACACTACATGAAACATTCAGAAATCTTAATTACTCTATATAAATCATAATAAATAAATAAATAAAGTTACATGAAGCAATATTTGAATTCGAGTTTGAAATGTCCATGACCCAACATGAGTTTTCGCAATTCAGTAATAATTTCATAAATAATAAAATTAAAACTATATCAAATTTGAAATCAGAATATCCATGAACCACGATGGATTTTCATATCCTAATAAAAACTTATATAAATAGTAAAATTGAATTGAAAATCGAGTGTTCATGTATCACCATGATTTTTCGAATTTTAGTTAAACGAAAATAATAACTGAATATCTGAACAAAGAAAACAAATTGAAACTCAACTATTCATGTATCACAATGTCTTTTCGAATTTATAATTAAAACCATAATAATAAATGAATACATAACTAAAGGAAACGAATTGAAAACTCGACTATTCATGCATCACCATGACATTTTGAATTTTTTCAATTAAAACCATAATAATAAATGAATACATAACAAAAGGAAACGAATTGAAAACTCGACTATTCATGTATCACCATGACTTTTTGAATTTTCAATTAAAACCATAATAATAAATGAACATATAACTAAAGAAAACGAATTGAAAACTCGACTATTCATGTATCACCATGACTTTTTGAATTTTCAGTTAAAACCACAATATAAACAATTGAGTCTTTGGAATCATACATTGCATATACCATCATGACTTGTATGCAATTTTTAAGAGTAAGATGAAACCACTTTCTATTCTCAATGGAAAATAATAACGTTTGATAACTTAAAGTAGTAGTTCGTATGACGTTTGGTATGGTATGCTTTGGCCTAATAAGTTTCAGCACCCTTTCCGTAAGCAACCAGGTCTCGCGGTTGATCGTGATTTATACATATTGCTTATCCTTAGGTTTAATACTTTGGTGTCAAGGTTTCAAAAACAATGTGTCCTTCTTCCAGTTACTACATACACGTCATGTAAACTATCTTTAATGACATCAAAAAATCGAGAAATCAAAACACGAATTATTACATTAAACATTAACAATTCGTTGGAAAATATAAAAGATTACAAAATTGTTTAGGCATAAGACTTAAAGTTTGTTTGTGAGTAAGTGTACATGAGACGTTATAAAATATTATAAATATACTTGAAGCATATGAACAATCTTAAAAGATGCGGCCACATAACACATAGAGTATACATGCAATTGGGGCCCTAAAAATAAACTATAACTATTCTAGGTAGTTACGTCTAACCACCTATTTTATAGTCACGGCTCTGATACCAATCTGTAACACCCCGGCTTTTTGCGGAATACGCCCGGGTGCAACGTATAGATCACTCATAATCTCGTAACACCATTAATAGTGACAGTATATTTATTTTAGTTCATAATTTCGCAAGTACACAAATAGTTTGACAATGAGACAAAAATAACATTCCATCTAAATGAAGCAAATATTATTCATTGAAATAACCCTAAGGTATAACTAATTTTTTTTGTCATGTCACTTCATCGTATCAACCTGCAGCACGTTTGAAATAATATATTTTGTCAACAACACATGTTGGTGAGTTTTCATAAGTTTTTGCATATATAAATATATATATAAAATTTGTGATTCAACAATCGTCATGCAATAAACATTCAAACATAATGTAAAATAAATCAAATAGTGTCGTTATCCCGTTCATTTAGCCGAAGCCGCAGAAGTCGGGGAAATGAGAACCACCTTACATAAACAACCGAAGTCGTAAAGTTCGACGGCGCAGTTACGTCCCGTCGGACCCTCCCACTATGTGTATGCGTTTGCGTAACTTCCACCATAAAAACAGTAAACACGTTGCAAGCAAGTTCACGTTTAATCATAAACAATATGCCAGAATAATATTAACATGTACGATAAATATGAATCGTTTTGTAAATAAGCGCATAACTAAAGAAATAAATACTTGTGACATGCTACAACCCAAAAATACTAAAAGAGTTAAAAAGAGGTTATGAAAAACTCATGTGTGAAGTAAG
The DNA here is from genome assembly GCF_021521415.1 of Bidens hawaiensis. Lineage (NCBI taxonomy): Eukaryota > Viridiplantae > Streptophyta > Magnoliopsida > Asterales > Asteraceae > Bidens > Bidens hawaiensis. The sequence goes on from NW_027505841.1 coordinate 75,464, forward strand.
AAAGTGAACCGACAAAGTTCGGTTCAACGAACGACCTTTGATAAATAAATAGCTAGGCTTAAAAAGAATTTACGAAAAGAAAGCAATTCGGCGAGGGCGTTCGGTTTATGACAAAGCAATTTACAAAGAAAAAAAAATATATTTTGGCTTTATTAAAAAAAGGCTTTTGGCTATTTGATTTGTTAAGTTAATTTATTTCAGTATTACAACAATAATTGGGTCATAATAAATATTAATTAATTTAGATGAGTCCGGATTGTTCTAACCGAACAATTTAAGAAAACTAGTTTAACGAGTGGTTCGTTTTTGGTCGGACACGAACCCGGTTATTGAGTCGGGTTTGTGAGTAACATAATTTGAAAAATATGAAGTAGTATGTTAAAAAATGTTTGTTCTTGATTGTTAGTTTTTAAAAATAAAAGTTGACTTTTAAACATAAAATTCATAAACCAAACATAAGCGAGCCGATTACGAAGGATGATATGTCTCCATGAATGTCGTTTGGGTTGTCATCATGGAAACAATCGTTATGCACAATTACAAGAAATAAACATTACCCGGGGATTTTATCACAAAAGAAGAAGAAAATAATACATATTGAGAAGTAGTCTTTTGTAAGTCAAACTTAAGACTTGAGAAAAATTAACAAGCTTGAATGATTTTGAGTGTAAATTAGTTATGCAAAGAACTTGTTGAGAATGAGTGAGCTTTATATAGGCTCAAAATCGTTAATAACAATGTCAAAGTGAGTTAATTTGATGGCTAGTCAAGAGGCTCGTCATAAGGCTTGAAATCATTAATTTTGACCAATTGAATGTTTTTATAACCCATTAAATGTTTTTGACTCAATTGATTAAAGAAAGATGATATAATACTTAGAATTAAATTTGTACCATCATAAATAATAAAACAACATTGTAAACTTAAACAACATCATGAACATAAATACAAAAACAATTCACCATTTTATTAATAAATGAAGATACGAAAGGTGTCGAAAATTTAAAATGGGTCAGGTTTTTGGGTTTCAAAAATGACGAATGTCACACATGGCACCGAGCATTGCTCACTAAGGGACATGTTATATCTGTGGTGCCTTCTCATAGGCATGCACTGCAACCTCACCCACAGCTTCGTCAACTATATCGCGTCTTACCGTGATGGTATGGGCGAGGGTCGTTGCTGGTTAGCCCCTTCTTCACGCATATTGAGAGGAGGATGGACTATAATAACCACCTACTTGTTCTGCAAATCCTACAACTTCGCCCGCATCTCCTGGACTGTAGGAGCGTCGTCGATATGCATATCGTATAGCGCTTTCAGAATCCTCATGCCCAAATAATCATTTAGTCATGGGGTACGAGTTGATCTCTATGTCCCTCAGTCACTGGTCAAGCCTCCAACATTTGAGGGATTATAGGTGCAGATCAAGGAACAACCTATAGAGGGGGATCAACCTCCATACGTCCAGCATGGCCAGGAGGCAGGTGAACATCCACATGTCGAGCATGTTGATCAGGTATGTCTTATTATCGTTTAAGATCTGTTTTATTTTGTACTAGAAGTGTGCATGTGCGATGCAGCGGGAAACTGTAAACACATACTTTGATAATCATGTAACAAATTTTTGGGTGTTCATTATTTTGTTTGAAACTATGAGACCATTCACCACTTTGGTTTCACTGTTGAAACTGGAGCTAGCAATTTTTTTTTCTTTCTGAATCCATCACAATCGAAGTTTTATATAATTTACTATAAAACGATTACAATAAAGTGGCAGGCAAACGGGCAACAAGCTGCGCCGCAACCCCCTTTTGAACAGCAAAGCCAATCCTACTAAAAACGAAGCTTTGGGACCAGAAGCTGAAGAGGTTCCGTGTACGACGCGCTGAACCCTACTAAAAAATTTCACAGCCTCTGGAGCCTTATATATTGAAATGCAAATTATTTACTTATTTAGTATGATATATAAAATATAGTTAACCAAATTTTTATTTAATACGAGCAAACTCGTCTATTACAACTTTAATTTAACCAAATTTCCAGTTTGGTTTTTTATAATCTTTGTTCTTGTTATGATTTTGCATTCTATTTATTCTAAGAAGGTTTATTATTTATGTGACCAAAGTTATCTTTGTTCATAGTATGTTCAAAACCATTCTTTGCTCGAGCTCCCTTTGATGAAGCCGATTTTTTCTTCAACCACACATTATAATCATTTCATTATATTTAAACAAAAAACATAAACCATATATAGTCGATCAATCTACGTTTGTAGAGTAAAGGATTTATACCTGAAATTGATCTGATTGTGTGTACTCAACGAAGCGATCCCAATCTTCTTGCCTGATCATCGTCCTGTGTCCCTTGGGTATCACCTTTAGCTTCAGAGGTTTACCGATGTTCGGCATAATGTATTTGGCATACATTTTTCTTCTAAAATCCCGAAGAAGGTGTCCGAACCGATTCATCACAGAAGGCCTGTGAGACGCCTCAATCTCAAAATATTTCTGTATAATATAATACAATAAAGGTAAATTACTTCTCAAAATATAAAATGCACAAATAAAAATTAAGAATAACCGTTATTTGTTCCCACAGTTTATCTCTAAGCTCCTTACAACATCCCCTAAAAAACTTGCAAAATTTGATCTGTTTTGGCCAGTGAACCTACCCAGATTATCAAACTCCACTACCAGTCTGACACCACCGGAGTTTGCATATTCGGTATGTAGCTTAGGTAACCTCGTCAACCCCCCTTGTAGGTTTTTTCGTAGTAGCAAAACTGTTGATGGGTTCGATTGCCATCGTCCCTACCAGTCTCACCGTCGTCGTCGTTGGCTTCCTCGTTGGAGTAGCCTTCAGTTTCGTCTGATTGAGCGTCGTCGATGTCGTTGGCTTCCTCATGGAGTATAAAACATGTTCTTGTTCGATTGTTTCATCTATAAGCTTCATCGTCGTGCTGATTTGTGGAGTGGAAAATTTTTAATAATCTGGAGTGTAATTTTATTTGGAGTGTTAAATGTAATTTGGAGTTTTTGAATATTTGGAGTCAATATTTTGGAGCTTTTTGAGTTTTGCCTCCCTTTTAATTAAGAACCAATAGATTATTGGCATAGTTTTTACGGCAGAGAACCTGTGGCTGAAAATAGAAACTTTGACAGAAGATGGTTGGATAAGCATGTTACTTGCATATTAGGATATTTATATATTTTTAAATAGACACTTTGACAGAAGATGGTTGGATAAGCGTGTTACTTGCGTATTAGGATATTTATATAGTTTTTGTACATTAGCGTGTTACAAGCGTAATAGTGTTTTTTAACAAAGTGTTTTTTGTTTTATTTTTAGATTTAACCAAGTGTTTTTAGTTTTTTCGATTTGTTTTAAGATACTCCGTAATTACCATTCATTAAAAGTTTTCATACAAAAGACACCATTAAAACAATAAACTAAAATATGTAACCAACCAACATTCAAAACAATATGTTACAAGAAACTATAAAAGTAAAGAATTTAAAAGTTAACTAAAATAGGTATCAATACAACCATCTAAACATGAATATAACAGATGTTCCAAAAATCACAAATGTCACCAAATCACAAATGTTTCCCAAAGTCACCAAATCACAAATGTTTCAAAAATCACCAAACACAACGCGCATTCTTGCACTAACAAAGTACCTTCATTGAAAGCTAACCAACCAACATTCAACACAATAAACTAAAAAGTGTATCAATACAACCATACAAATATTACCAAATCACAAATGTTCCAAAATTCACCAAACACATCACCAAATATTTCCAAATGTTCCAAACATCACCAAATCATTAATCAACTTTTGAAACTAACAAACTACCTTCATTGAAGTAATATTCAAATATGCACTTATCACCGATCTGTAAATCATTTTCCTCCTTGAAAATTTTCCATTTTTGTAAAGAATATCTGAATTTCAGCTTCGACAGTTCACCATGGACTTTCATTTTTTTTACGACCTTCGGGATTGACCAAAGTGATTAGCATTCCATCATAGGCATCAATCTTGGTAGCAATGTGACCTGAAAGACATTGTGAAAAGCAAATTTCAAATATACTTGTAAATAAAAAAGAAATTTAAAAATTCAATTTACCAATTTCTTGGTGACGTCCATGTGGAAGACGATTTTAGAGTCATCATTTTGCTCATCAATATGAAATGGGTTTTGGGAGGAACTACCTTGATTGCTTAATTGGTAGTTGAGAAACAGCTGATTCGGACCAGTAAGCATAAATTCTATGCCATCTTCATGAAAGACATTAATATGAAATGTGTTATCTGATATGATTTCAAACACAACAAACGAACCACCTTTCATTTTGGTTTGTTTAAAAACCTCAATCCATACATCCTCTAGCCTATAACCCATTCCATCCCAATGACATGAAACGTTAAACAACACTCTATCTGGAGCAATAAGCTCGAAAAGCAAATTCATCCCAATTTTCACCAAATTCTTGCATCACGTACCACTCAGGGAAATCCTGTTAAACATGTTAACTAAAAGAAATTTGAATTTGGAAACAATCATTAAAAACAGAAATTAAAACTTACTAAGTAATGGACGTGTCGGTTTCTGACTGGAATACATATCATAGTACCGGATTGATCATTTACGTTTCTTTTGAAAGTAAACATGTTCAACATAGATGTTGACTTAACCTCAAAAACAACATATGTTCCAGCTTCTATACAACATTCTCTGATTAATTCAGTCCAACCGGTTCCAAAATAAAAGTCATCAAGTACTTTGATTATAACAACAGAAAACGTTCTACCACTTTGATCATAAATCAAACAACAGCCAGTATTCGATTTCATGTCAACAAACATTGGTTTAACAACTTTAGGAATGAGCTATAAGTAACACAAAAAATGTTCTTAGAATGTATATGTTGCAAAAATGTAAAATGTTTCATAAAAACAAATTAACCAGATAACATTAACATACCATCCTACTCATGGAATTGCTGTCGATATCTACCAGGAACTTAACTCCATTATTGAGACGTGGCATTTTTATGTTCTAAGAACGTAACTCAATGTCTACGAATTATAGTAAATACGAATTACAGTAGAGCAAGTTGAAGTCGATTTAGGGTTTTGAAGTTAAAAGGGGTTTGACTTTTGGTTTTATTTATTTCTACACATTTAATTATATATATATATATATTTTGGTTTTTGTTTTATAAATTTTTAAAAATAATATAAAAACATTTACTTTTAGTTTTTTTACTAACATTCAGGTATTAAATTTCGTTAAAAGTTGAGTTCGTTTAATAAATTGTATTTTTTAAATAAAATTAAATTTTTTTTCATTAGTGAAGTATTATCTTAACCATTAGTAAGAATTTCTGGATAAGATTTTCAACTTTGTAATAGAGAAGCTCATAACATTCTAGTGTTATCATTATCATATGGTTATCATCTTCATCATATGTGTTATGATGATGATCAACATCATAAAGTTATCATGGTTATCATGTATTATAGTGGATATCATCATCATAATCATCGATCACCGTCACCATGAAACGGCATCATCATCAGACGTGCGGGTAATCAACGTGGTCATTGTATAGGCTATCGTAGTCGGCGTTGATCATACTGGTAACATATATCTCGCTATCAGTGTCGTCATCATCGTCACACATCATCATCATCATCATCATCATCATCATCATCATCATCATCATCATCATCATCATCATCATCATCATCATCATCATCATCGATTGCCATGTACGGGATGTAGTCAGCATCGTATGGGTTATCGTAAACAAAACGCTCAATATTAGCGATCACTGTCGACACCATCTTATGAATTGTTGTCGTCATCAAACGACACCATCAGTCGTACATGCTACCATCAGTATGACCATCGTATATGTTATCATGGTCGTCGTCGATCATACGGATTACATGTCATTAAACATCGGTGTCACCATCATCATCAACATATATATATATGTGTGTGTGTGTGTGTGCGCGCCTGTGTGGCGTATTGTCATATAGGTACATATAATTGGTCATCATCATATATATTTGTGATCATCTTCATAGACGTCATGCTCGTCGTACGAGCTACAGTCGCTATCATATGGGTTGGCGTAAGCAAACCGTACCATATAGGTTAGCAACATCAATATGATAACCACCACCAACCCAGGTTGTTATATTAGCATCTTATCGTCATAATTGGGCCAATCATCATGGTCATCATACGGGATAGCACCGTCATCGTCTCATGTATTACATATCCGCAATCATACTACACAACACTTACTACCACCATCCACCGCCCACACCTACTAACCACACTCCACCACCACCCACCACAACCACCCACCACATCACCACCACCCACTAATATTATATAAAAATATATATACATTTATTTATACCCATCCACCACCACCACCACCGACCTCCGCCACCAACACCCACCCACCCCCACCACCACCGACCTTCGCCACCACCACCCACCCACCACCACCACCACTCACCACCACACATCCACCACCACGAACCACCACACCTCCGCCACCGTCCACCACCATCTAATATTATATATATATATATATATATTGCTAATATACAATACAAATCGTATGATTAAAATTTAAAAGCACGCGCCTTTTTGCTACTATAAAATACTAACAGTACGATTAACTCATCTATTCTGGAACGGCGATAATTATTCCCAAAATTCAACCTCGTAAGTCAATATTCCTAAAAACCGTCGACGATTCGTTTCTACTGTGAAGCACAAGCACAAGCACAAGCACAAGCCCGAGTGGTTTAATTATTCTGGAACGGAACCAAAATGAATAACCCTAACTCATATACTTCTGGAACGGAACCAAGGACGAAGAAAAAGCACGATAGGTCTCAGAATAAAGATGGAACAAGTGTTAATTTATGATTTTTTAGCGTTTTAGGTTTACTTAATCTTAAAATGTAAGCATTTGTTTGAATGTATTAAAGTGTTTGATAAGCGTGTTGTTGTTGTAATACATATCTTTGTTTTTTTAAATCTATGTATAATACTAAAGCATGTTATAAGTGTATGATTAGCGTGTTATGGCTTTGGTATGAGAATTTATCATTGTGATGTTTGATAAGAGTTTTCTGTTTCCTTGTGATTCGTGTTATTATCCCATACCCCCGTGTTTTATTGTATGTATGTGATTCAGTTGTCGAAAAAAACAAGACTGATAAAAGGAAGACTAAAAAAGTTGCTCCGGTGGGGAAAACAAAACATGTTGTGGAAGCAGACTCTGATTCAGACCTTAACACAAAAATCGACAGATTGTTGTCAAAGTGGAAACAGGTGAACACAGCACCTCTGGCCCGGACTTTCAGCGTCCGAAAAAGAGAGCCATTAAAGAAAAGAAGCCAGCCGAGAGGGGAAAACCTTTTGTTGAATTTGTAGACAAAAAATTTAAGAATAGGTGTGCACCTATTAATATTGTTGATGCAGTGAAGGCAATGACCACTGCCCAAAAAACTTATGTAGAAGAAATGGGTTTCGGGTCAATGTTAAGACTTCAAGTAACCCAAACTCCAACAACTTTGGGATATTGGTTGCTCATGAATTATAATAACCGTTTAAATGAATTGAACATTGGCAGCGGTGTTATTAAGATAACACCACAAAAAGTACATGAAGTGTTGGGGATACCAATGGGTAAGATTCCTATTTTAGACAAGAGTAGACCAAGATTGGGGGAAGATGTTACTACAGATTTGTTCAAAAATCAATTCTCGACAAATTCAAGAATAAGTATAAAGCATGTGAAAGACAAACTGGCCGCAGATCAAGGAGTTGGTGAACTGTTTAAGATTAATTTCCTTATGTTGTTCAACATCTGTATAGGATTTGTGACAAAATCAACAACAGTCAATCAATGATTCATCTCCGCAATTGATAAAACCTCGGATATTCCAAATATGGACTGGTACAGCTATGTTATTGAAAACTTGAAAATGACAAAGGAAGAATGGAGAGGTATCAACGATCAATACAACGGTCCGATCACCTTCCTTGTGATGCTTTACACGCATGAATACCAGAAAAAATATGGTCCATTTGGGACTCCCGTCACAACGCCTGCAGTCAACTACATAACAACAGCTACTCTTAATAAGATGGAAAAATACTTGGAGAATAATGGTCCTTCCTTAGAAGAAGATGCTACTGTGGTTGCTGCTGTGACGTTTAGTGTTGACGGGAAAGGGATTGATGCGGCTGCTGCTGCTCCTGCTGCTGTGACCGTTAGTGCTGCCAGGAAGGGACTTGATGAGACTGCTGATGCTGTTGTTGCTGATACTGCTGCTGTGACAGTTAGTGCTGTCGGGAAGAGACTTGATGAGACTGCTGCTGCTACTACTGCTGCTGTGACGGTTAGTGCTGCCGGTAAGCCTGGAGTTGAAGAAAACACTACAGCTGAGGAGAAACAAGAACATGGTATTAAACTTGTTATTTTCTTCTAAAAAACTCTTATATCTCTGATCTCTACATGCATTTTATGTAATACAACATTATATGTAATTAAAAAACAGATGGTCAAAGTGAATCTGAAACAGATAATACCGATCAAACAGCTGAACATGATTTGGATGATTTTGTAAGCGACTATTCACCTTTTAGTTTGCAAATGCCTATCGTGCTTGTTGACTATTATTTAACTCCATTACAACTGGCTGGGATAAATTGAAAATGTTTTTGAATTAACAATAACTATATTTTCCTTTTACAGTCTTGTAATAAGGCAATAGATAACAAGTTGAAGAAATTTGATAAAATTTTCTCCGAGATCAACGAGTTGGTCCGTCAAGGAAATGATAGACATCCATTAAATGAGAATATCTTTGCTAGATGTTGTGAAGGGGAAAACATATTCACTAATAATGTGGTCCCTAAAACACAAGATTCAGATGTTGATGTTGGTGGTCCAGTGGCTGCTCTAAAAGGTAATTGGGCTAAATTAATTATTAGTATAATTAAAACGCTCTTACAACACCTATGCTGTTATTTTAAACTTATTACATTTGTGTGATGCAGCTGATTCAGATGTTGGTGTTGGTGGTCAGTGGCTGCTCAAAAAGGTATATCATATATGTACCAGCTTAATTATATACCAGCTTAATTATAATCATAGTTGAACATATTACATCTTTGGCTGTTGTAAAAAATGATGCAGGTCAAGAAAACAATGTCTCGTGCACAGATATTGATGAAGTTGTTAATACAGTGGTTGCGTGGGCAAAAGAAGGTATTTAATTATAAATAAAAACCAAAAGGGGTTGAAGGTATTTAATTATAGTTACAATTATTTTCAATCAAATTTAATGTGAGTTGTTTTATGTTTAACAGTTGACACCAGATTGTCAACAACTGATAGCCTCATTACACTGAACTCTCCATATCTTCTGAGAGAGGTTGACGTATCCACTAGTGTCACGTAGATGAAGAAATAATTTCAGAGTATATATTTTTTTGTCTTGAAGACATTTGGGAGGAGGTATACAAGTCCACTCCCACAGACTCGTTCAAGGTGGTCTTTGAAAGCTTCTGTCCTGGCGTTTATATAGCCACCAATGCAATGGATGCATTAAGTGAAGTAATGAACTATGAAGAAAAGAAAAAATCTGCAGCATCACCGTTCAGATTCTTTGCTTCAAGCACTGTGCTGGTACAAATCAATCTATTTTGTTTGTACTATTAGAAAACGCACAATAAACGCTTAATCATCTGCATTTTAATTATTAAACAGACAAGTGACCATTATGCTGAGTCAACGGGTTTCACAGACAAAGAAAGACTGGATGTGTTGAAAAACAACATCGAAACAGATCTGGCAAAGAGTGGAATTCTATCACTCAAGGAGGTTGCTATAGTGCTCGTGCCAATTCTACAAATGATCATTTCTTTGTGGTTACCTTCAATCTTCAAACAAGAGTGATAGAATTACTTGACAACAGTGCAAATCAAGAAATACCAGCTAATGCAAAGTTTAAAAGCTTAGAAGACAAATCAAAAGCAATTAGAAAGAATTTGGAAGAAAGATACGGAAAGACTCCTGATATACTAGTAAACATATATACCTTTAACCCAAAAAACACACTTAAATTGCTTATATTGCTTAAATTTAAAATACTTAAATTGCTTAAATTGCTTAAATTTAAAATACTTAAATTGCTTTCTATTTTGTTTAGAGAAACGTCTTTTGCATGTATTTTAAAACAATCAAACACCCCATTACTCAGCAAATCCAAGTAGCAACAATCAATAGATTGAAGATGACATGGAGAACAAGAAATAATGGAATAGATTGTGGTATTTTTGCTATGAGACACATGGAGACATATGATGGGAAGAGACCATGGGGGTGTAATTTCAAAAAGGAAGGCCATAAACAACAAAGACAGCTAAAATGGTTGAGGTCAAAGTATTTGTGCAAAATCCTCCTTTCGGATATAAACCAACACAGAAATACTCTTATCAAGAAAGAACTACTATTCCATGAAAATGACGACACTCGTTTAGCCAGAGAAGAGTTGATTGCTGAACTTAAGAAAAGGCAACAAAAAATTTGAATGATTTCAAAACTGACTGCTATGTACTTTAAGATACTTGTTATGGAGATCTCTAATGTTCTGTTAACAGTTTGTAATGCACTTTAAGATAATAGTTACATGTTGAATCAATGTTTTAACACAAACATAAAAATTTTATTATTACCAAAACACACCATCACAAACATACAAATTTTGTTAATACTAATCTCTGGGTGACACACATAAAAACACACCATCACTACATCCTAAACACTCATGAAACACCATTACATACTAATCTCTGAGTGACATAAGAAACTTCAACTTCAATTCCATTAAGCAATTCAGTTCAAGAATTGCATTGCCCAAAAGTTTTAACTGGTCAAGCTCTCTCTGTCTTACATCAACCATAAACAAAACAGCAAGATCTCGGATACTACTAGCGGGCATTCGAGTAAGAACTTTTGTAATGACATCCCTGGCATCCAAGTTGTTGCTAGTCTTTACAAATTCTTCAATAAGAGTTTCCCGACAAGCTTTATCTGCCTCGATTTGATCCTCAATTTGCCTCCTGAGTACACCCTTGTAGGCTGTGGATGATGACGAGCAATCCATTATTAACTAAAACAAATAATTAAAAATCATGTAGGTATATGAGTTTCACAAATGTGGTGTAGGTATATATAACCAATAGGCTCAAAGACAAAACAAAAGTGTGTCCCACGCTTGGGAAACGCTCACGGACGAATAGTAACCATGTAATAAAAAAACAAAAGGGTGTCCCACGCTTGGGAAACGCGCAAACTTGTCTCATGTGTTTATATCACCTATCAGAATTAAATTGGGAAATTGATCACAATTATACTAAGCTGTCAAAAATCTTGGATAAATATTTAGGTAATAATAGCCTACGAAGGTAATGATAGTTACACTACAAATCAAACTTAACTCCATTAAATTACTGGCTCAACTGCTGAAAATTAAATAAATACTCTATATATACTCACCTGTCTAATTTGTTATTCAATCACACTAACATTTTCAAAAAGATAATAAAAATGTATTCTTCTGACAAAACCGTGAAGAACATGGTGAAAGCAAGGATGAATCTTGAGAAAGAGAAAGACGACACTTTGTTTAAGACAATCGAAGAGATTAGGGCTAGACTCGCATTTGAAAAATCAAAGACCCTCGACTCATGTAAACTCATGTTGTTTGAACCAGACACTGAGTTTAAGGCAAAGGTTGTTGATTATCTGAAACAACAGTCTGCATGCTACGACTCAGTGTGTGGGACTCTGGTTGACACCATAACTGCGGTGTCAACCAACATGAGTTTTAAGGAGCTGGGAAGGAGATTGTGGACAGGGCGGAGTGATGCTGATGTTAGCCTCTCTCTTTTTGGTTTTTTTGAGATGCATTGTAATTAATGGTACTTTTTGTATGACATCTTTTGATGAATGCTAAATATGGATTAATGGTTCTCATCTTTCTTTGTTAAAAATGCGTGTAATCAATTATCTTAAAATATGTTATATATTTGTTCGAAAGAGTCTATTACGCTTGCAACACGCTACTGTACAAAGACATATATAAATATTCTAAAACGCTAGTAACACGCATGTGTACAACAACTCCTTTCTAATCCCTCCTATATATATATATATACTTATATATCTAGTTTTGTTTTCAATAAAAACTCCTTTTTCACCATGGAAGAAACCTCATCGCGGACCACAACATCCAGTAACAATCGATCTCAGGTTTATTGTTTTTGTGGTCAAGAAGCCATACTAAGAACATCAAGTACCACCAAAATCCAGGTCAGCGGTTCTACAATTGTGCATCTCAGGTTAGTGAAATTGCAAATAAAGTTGGAATTCATCTACAATTGTTGACCCTAAACTCTATATTTTTTAACTTAGGCAAAAAAATGTGATTTCTTTACATGGTCTGATTGTGTTTCGTCCACAAGATCTGATGTGTGCACAAGTTGTACTGACATAATTTCTATCTTGATAAGGGCAAATAATTCATTAGAGGATCAACTTGCAAGGAGTGTAGCTTCACTGATTGAATCAGAAAAAAAAGTGAAGATATTATATTTTATTTGCTTCTTGTTGTTTTTAGAGCTTTTAATTAGTTTTGTAATTAAAAGCTAAGAAACTTTATTATGATTTTAGACCAGCTATTTTGATGTATTTTTATGTTTCTGAACGGATTTAAAGGCCTTTTAATGAGTAGTTTAGTTTGAGTGTTTTCATAATCACAGTGTATTTATTTCATTAAAAAGAAGTTATTATAAAAAATTAATAAAAATATGTTCCCTCCAGAGTTTCGAACCCGCGGTATTTGCAATCTATGTTTAATCACAAGCGCCTCAACCGTTTGAGCTACACCCTGAGAACGTAATAGAACCTCTTCTAATATTTATATAACGAAATTTAGAAGTTTAAAATTTTCATTTTTACCCGCCAATAAATCGAGTTATCTTCTGGAAGACTCCCAAATCAATTAGTATTTATTGAACCAAATAAAATCTCACCAAACCCTAATAAATGATCTGCTAGTGTATTTATTGAACTCTCATCAATATCAATCATATCAAACAGCTTCATTAATCTCAGGTGAGTACCAAATATTTTTGCTTTTAATTAGTCGGTTACATTTATTGGCGTTAATTAGTGTGTGTATATATATATGTGTATATATATATCGTTGATGACACAATTAATAAAAAATTTCTTGAAAGATGGATAAGTCTTGGATGTCAGTAGGCGACAGGTGCAGTAAAGCAAATAAAGATGGTGTTAAGGCATTTCTACATTTTGCAGTTCGTAATTGCAAGGAGACATCACCACCAATTTCTATTTCATGTCCAAGTGTTCGGTGTGTGAACCACGTATCTCTTAGTGTTGACAATGTAGAACATGACTTGTACAGGTTTGGAATTGATAAGAGTTATACTACTTGGATAAAACATGGAGAAACCGACACCAACATTCCAACTAATGTTAATAATACTGGGTTTTCCTACACCTGCATTTCAACTAATTATGATAACAATACTGGGTTTGTTGACACCAACATTCCAACAGATGCCTGTGAAACTGTAGAAATGGTAAATGCTACAAAAGACAATTTCAAAGGCGACAAGAAGTATCAACAGTTTCTACAACTACTTGTTGACGCTGAGAAGCCCCTATATAAAGGATGTCTTGACTTCACCAAGTTGTCTGCATTAGTACAACTACTCAACTTGAAGAGAAAGAACGGGGTATCTCATAAGTTCGTTGATGAACTTCTGAAATTGTTGAAAAAGATGCTACATGCAGATAACGAAATGGTAAATAATATGTTTGAGGGCAAAAGGATGATGAAGGCAATGGGCTCAGGATACGAAAAGATACATGTGTGTATCAATGACTGCATTATTTACTATAAGGATTACAAGGATTTGGAAGCATGTCCAGTTTGAAACAAGTCAAGGTGGAAGGTGGATGAGAAGACTAACAAAACTTACATAAACACGCCCGCTAAGGTACTGTGGTACTTTCCCATTATTCCACGATTTAAGCGCCTCTTTCAATCAAAGACCACAACAGAGAATTTAACATGGCACGCCACGAGTACCAATAAACCCGGTACTTTACGCCACCCATCAGATTCACCAGCATGGAAAGCCATAGATGACAGGTACTCCGATACCATCGGAAGCGATCCAAGAAATCTTTGTCTAGGGATTTGCAGTGATGGGGTCGACGTACATAGAGGCAACAGAAACCACAGTGTTTGGCATGTTTTAGCAGTCATTTACAACCTTCCACCTTGGATGTGTATGAAAAGAAAATTCATCATGCTTTCCTTATTAATATCCGGAGAGCTAGGAAACAATATTGATGTGTTTTTACAGCCTTTAATTGACGATCTAGCATCTTTATTTGAGGTCGGGGAGCCAACATATGATGCATATACAAGAAATTTTTACACTATGTGCAGTTGTGTTATGGACGATTAATGATTACCCTGCTCTTGGTACACTATGTGGTTGCCCTTACAGTGGATTCAAAGGTTGTGTGGTGTGTCGGGGCGACACTCAGTGTGTTCGACTTTATCACACAAAGAAGCAGAGTTATGCTGACCACAGAAGGTATTTATCACATGACCACCATTTCTGAAAACAAACAAAGACGTTCAACGGAAAAGAGGAGATGAGAACCGCTAAATAGCCTAAGACAGGGGAAGAGATATACGACGAGGTCAAAAACATAAACAATGAATCGGGAAAGGGATCTGAATCCCTAAGTGGGAGTAAGAGGAAAAGGGATAACACAACGCCGCAGCCATATTGGAAGAAGTTCAACATATGGTACCAATGGCTCAGCTATTGGAAGTACTTACCTGTCCAACATTGTATTGATTTCATGCATGTTGAAAACAATGTGGCAGAAAGTATTGTCGGGACGTTGCTGAACATTCCCGGTAGGACAAAAGACGGATTGGCAGCTAGAAAGGATTTGGAATTTTTAGGGATTAAAAAGGAGTTGCAACCGAAAGAAAAAAGGCAATAATACAGAACTGCCTGCAGCATGCTTCACATTATCAGCGCAAGAAAATGACATGTTTCTTGAAACACTGTATAAACTGAAGGCTCTACTAGGGTATTGTTCTAACTTTTCTAGTTTGGTGAATCTTAAAGAAAGGGAGCTACAAGGCCTTAAATCACATGATTATCACATGCTTATGCAACAGTTTCTGCCCCTTGCAATACGATCCATCATGCCAGAACCAATGAGAAATGCTATAATCAGGCTTTGTTTTTTTTTCAAGTCAATTTGTAGCAAAGAAATCATTGTAGAAGAGCTTGATAAGATGCAGGAAGATCAAATAGTTACACTGTGCCTGCTGGAGAAGTACTTTCTGCTATCATTTTTTGATGTCATGGTTCACTTAACCGTGCACCTTGTAAGAGAGATAAAATTATGTGGGCCGCCATGCTTTCGTTGGATGTATCCCTTTGAAAGGTGTATGAAGGTTATCAAAGGGCATGTGCGAAACAAAACTTATCCAGAAGGGTGCATTGCTGTGGAGAACATTGCGGAAGAAACAATCGAGTTTCTGAGAGAATACCAAAAAAACATCAAGAGTACTATTGGTATTCCACATGATAAGCATGATGATAATGGGGAGACAATTCCTGTCACAGGCGCTAGATCAGTTGAAGTTTCTCCCGATCTCTTCAAGAGAGCACATTTCTATGTGCTGTAGAATATGCCTGAAATAGCGTCGTATATCGAGTAAGTAATACTAACATATATACTCTAAATTATATATATATATATATATAGGGTGCAGTTACTGTATATAGAAAACCTAAACGCTCAGCAAACGCACCCATATATTAAATCAGAATATACCGTACGTTTAAAAGGCATTAGCATACAGTAACTGCACCCATATATATATATATATATATATATATATTAATTCACAATATATTATACTCCTACTTGCAGACAACACAAGACCTCTTTGAAAAACCAAATGCCTGGTAAACGACAAGCATTGCTGGAGAAGGAGCATACTTTAATGTTTGGTGACTGGTTACGCAACAAGGTAGACCAATTTATTAAGTCTTCTATAATTTTTAAAATTCTTTTATAGTTTCTGCAATGTAGGTGAAGAATCTAATCCTTGTAATGAAATTCAAGTTGAAAGAGAGCTAGCGGGCTCCCCAGGTTCCGTATCGGAAACCGTAAAGTGGATTGCACACGGAGCACACCGCAACGTTTACAAATACGACTCATACGACATCAACGGTTTTGAATTTCGTACAAAATCTCATGATGGTAGAGTTTACCAGAACATCGGAGTTGGTGTAGAGGCGGATGACACACACATCAAAAAAGACGTGGTGACCTATGGACAAAACTTTTATTTTGGGGTTTTGCAAGAGATATGGGTCCTAGATTATCATACTAAAAGAATTTCGGTCTTCATGTGCCAATGGGTTGACCGTAAACATGTCAAACATGATATTCTTGGTTACGCGTCGGTCGACCTAAACAAATTTGGCCACAAGGATGATCCGTTCATATTGGCCTCGCAAGCACGCCAGGTGTTTTATGTTCAAGATCAGCTGGATAGAAAAAAGCATGTTGTCATCATGACTCCACCCAAGAATTATAGGCATTCGTATGACGAGGTTAATGAGGAATTTAGTACGGTAACTTTCCCTCATGAGGGTAATACATTGCCACTTGTACAACCAAATCAACTGCTTCGAAATGAGTCCCCGAATGATTACTAGAGGACCGGGAAAAAGCCTACAACTATTCGTAATGGAGATTGACACCGATGTCGGGGTTGACGACCCAGCAGTTGTGTTCGTTCGGCTAGTTAGATGTAAATAATGTTTAAATTTAGTTGTGATACACGATATCACAATTCTTTACTTTGTACTTATTAATTCAAACTAAAGTAATACTGGTTGTTTTTAATACTATTACTACTTATACAGGCCGGTTTGTTGAATTCATTTCATCTTCTGGCTATTTTGGTCAATTGGTGTCAAGTTCAAACATACATTATGTTACATTGATAAAAGTCACAATTGCCTTGTAGTGTATCATAGTAAGATCAATAAAGTCATTACACTTATAACTGACTCGTGCTATATCTAAGTTACATTAATACAAAGAAAGCCCAAAAATGCATCATGTTGTCTAGGGTGTTCATGGTTCGGTTGGAAACCGCAAAACCGCCCAAACCGGCCATCGGTGACAGTCATCATTTCTCGTCTGATGCTTTTGTTTCTTGCACAACCTCTATTTGTTTATGTTTCAACATACTTTTCAACAGCTGGTTTCCTGCAAAACATTATCAACTTATTTTATAAAAAAAGACCATTATGCCCTTCTTTTCACTAACCTGCATACCAAAATTGTACCCTCCATACTCAGATCTTTGACCAAAGCATCTGTGTGTCTTAGACTTTGAAGAAGCCTTTGAACAAATAAAATTCAGTTTTGAAAAACCCCTTCCAAACTCAATGCCATCACAAGTAACCTAATATAAGATTAGATGATGGCATTGAGTTTTGGAAGGGATTTTATCAAAATTTAAGTTCTTTGGGAAGTTTAAGATCTGTGAAAACCTTAGATTTTTTCTGCTTGACCAAGTTTGGAATTCACATAACATATATATATTAAAGCCTAATAAATTTCAGCCACCGGTTTTATTGCATGCATTAAAGTCTGTTGTTTTATAGTTGGTTTATTGTAGTCATTAAATTTCAGCCACCAGTTATATATATCATGCTTTGGAAACGCTCAACGCTTTACAGTTAACAATAATATTTATAATAATAACATTCACATAATATAAGTGATTATGTATTAAAAAAAGTAGTCATTAAATTTCAGCCACTAGTTATATATATCTCACTTTGGAAACGCTCCACGCTTTACAGTTAATAATAACATTTGCAATAATAACATTCACATAATATAAGTGATTATGTATTAATTTTTTTTAATATGATTAATCAATTCACGTAACATATTAATACCAAAATATAATAACATTTACAATAATAATATTTATATTAATATAGAAAACTAAATTACATAAAACTAACTAGCTCCTAGCATCCGACTCCATATCAGAATCTACATCCACATCCATCGTAGACCTCCCTGTAGATTCCGTATCCAAATCCACATCCGGATTCTCTTCTGGAGTATGAGAGGGCATGATCCTCTCGTACATGCCATCCAAGGTATAGGTGGAGTCCCTAAGTCTTTGGAGGCAAAGGTTCACCTGACTACGGAATGCCCCATAAATGGACACCGCCTTGAAGTGCTCCAAGTCGTTCAACTCGATGTACGCCATTTCGATTCTCGGCACTACCATATCAATGCTGAAATAATCAGCAGTCGTTTACCCAAGCCACCTAACCATTCGGTTAAGTTGTTGGTACGTGAAGGTGTGAGGGTGGACATACTCCACATACCTCACCCTTTGATTCCTCCGGACGGCGCCGGAAGAAAAGTGGAATTGTATGGTGAAAAATGTGGGGTCGTAGTAGATGGGGGCATGAGCACCCGGCACGTTCGACCCATGTTGAAGCCATTATCGGAAATTATAATCGGAAGAAAGGTGGATTGTGATTGTGATTGTGGATTGTGATTATGGATTGTGATTGTGATTTGTGGATTGTGATTGTGACTGGTGTTTAAACACCATACGAACCCGGCGGTACATCTCCCTGAAAATTTGAAATTGGCGGCACAAGAAACTGTAAAGGCAATGATGACGTCGCCACTCGTCAAATCAACGTGTGGCCATTAATTACATTTTTGACACGCTTAAACATATTTTTGTGTGACCATTTATCACTTATAGCCACACATAATAAGTGTATCTGTGACAATAGAAAACTTAGAAAAAATAAAACTAACATACTCTTTGGTCACACAACCTCGTATAAGTGACCATTAATTACATTTGGACACACATAAAAATATTTAAGTGTGACCATTTCTTACTTATAGCCACACATAATAAGTGTAGCTGTGACATTAAAAAACTTATAAAAAATAAAACTAAGATACTATTTGGTCACACGACCTCGTATAAGTGGCCATTTATTACATTTGGACACACTTAAAAATATTTAAGTGTGACAATTTCTCACTTATAGCCACATATAATAAGTGTATCCGTGACAATAAAAAACTTATAAAAAACAAAACTAAGATACTCTTTGGTCACACAACCTCGTATAAGTGGCCGTTAATTACATTTGGACACACTTAAAAATATTTAAGTGTGAAAATTTATCACTTATAGCAACACATAATAAGTGTATCCGTGACAATAAAAAACTTAGGAAAATTAAAAGTAAACTACACTTTGGTTACACAACCTCGTATAAGTGGCCATATATTTTAAGTGTTTTAGCCACATTACTAATAAATACAATGGTTGTTCATCATATTTCGCCACTTTATTAAAAATGTGGCTAGAAAATGTGACATTAGGTCACACAACGTATAAGTGGCTATATCTTTTACCTTTTAGACACAACTCTTATCAATACAATAGCCGTTGTCACATTTGGCCACACTATAAAACATGTGGCTAGTTAAATGTCACAGTTTGTGGCTAATGCATGTGTTTTTGGTCACATGTATCAAAGATCAAACAAACTATGACTGTAGGTCACATTTCGCCACACGTTTTTATAATGTGGCTAGTTTTTGTCAAAGTTTTTTTCTAAGTGTGGCGAAAAGTACCTGAGTAGGTATAGAATGGTCACATGAAGAATAATATGTGTGGCCAAAACATTCTGGAAGATTTTCAAAAATGGTTAAAGACATTTTAGCCACACATTTAAGCCGAAGTGTGGCAAATCGCCCAGACCACATGTGTGGCCGAAGGTCGATATTCACGTAGTGCACATCACAAGTTCGAAAGGCTGGAATGAAACAAAATGAACAACTACTAAATCCTAGGCTGAAGATGTGTTTATATGCTACACATCTTCGCATGCTACATAATAGGCGAAGTTGACTTAACATCGCTTAAACCTTAACTTCGCTAATAACTAAGCCGTTCAAACTACAAAACACAAAACAAAACATAACGTTTATTACAGACAAGACAAGCAATAAACCTATGAAGTACTGACACACCAAAATGCACCAACAGACTCCCCATTGACAGTAGCTTCATTTGTTTCTTGTTTTTCTTTTTCAATCTGCAATATAGCACCTTCTTCAAACAAAACTTCCTGCATGCACTCCATATCTCACACAAACTTAGACCACTTTCTGAAACTTCCTCCCTTTTTGACTTCCACACAGGAATATAGAAAATCTTTATGTCATTATATACCTACAAATAAGATTTAGCAAGATTTACCAAGTGTACTGGATCACACACTCTCAACAACTCTTGCTCATCTTCATCTTCCGTTACTGCTTCAGCCGCTTCACTATCAATTCCCCACAACTTCATATTTTTTTAACACATTCTCTGGCATTAACTTCATTAAACTTTTCTTCAAGCATCAAATAGGTTTGTATTTTACCATCATCCATGGTATCCCGTTTGATCTTACACCTCTCTGAATATCTTCAATATATTTTCCCTTTTGAGGCTTGAGTAGAGTGAACTTCTTTTCTTCACAACTTCTTTCCATATAATTTTCTTCTCCCAATCAGCAAAATTATCTTTACCACAATTGATCAATGTCATTCAATCTAAATCCTTCACCTCACACTCCGGTAAAGAATTAAATGACCTCGAAAACCTTGGAAAGTACTGAATTCCATCATATCTTTTCAACACAAATAATTTCAACTTCTCATCATACAACCATCTAATAATCCCTTTCTTTGATTCATTAAACCCCTTAATATTATAAGATTTTTTAAACGAAAGTGGAATCGCTGGTTTCTTTCTTCTTATAAACCAATGAGCACACCCTTCATTCCACTTGGGCTTCTTTTACCAGCTTAGAAATCTTCTCAAGATCTACTCACACATAACCATCAGCATTCATCCAAACTTGTTCATTAACAAGATATGGTATAACATGCTCTACTCCTTCCTCAACAACCTCTCCTTATTACAAGGACTCATCTATAATTATGTTTCTCCAATTTCTCTTATCCCCCCTCTTCTATCTCATCATCCACATCAGATATAGCATCAAAGTCATTTAAACCCAGAAGAGCACCAATTTCTTCATCTACAATCACTGTATCAGCTTCTTCAATACTCGAACCTACCTTACCTGCCTCCCCTTGATTTGTAGCTTGAGTACCAAGTACTTGTGAATTGCTTGGCATCTCACCACCTGCACCTTTCGATGCATTAGGATCATCGTCAGTATCATGACGTCTTACATTCTTCAATGCATCTTCATTGTACCTACTCTCCCCCCTAAAATGCTAAGTACTTCTTTAGAGCATCTATCGCCTTAGTTTGTTCGATAATGAGTACCAACTGTAGTTGGTTCTCAGATATTAGCCAATGAATAGCCTGAGTCTGAATAAGTTAAATGTGAGACTACTCAGCCACCGCTCGTTCAATCTAAACAATTGTTTCGGTGTTAGAACGAGAAGCTGTAACATCCCATTTTCTCGTTTCAATTAATAAAATAAATATGAGTTATTATGAGTTGGGCTTGTGTTGGGTTAAATAGATATGTGTTATGGACTTGGGTTAAAAAGGAAAGAAATAAAGACCATGGGCTTAAGCCCATGATCCATCATATATAAACAATAATTACCCATTAGTTCATTTATTTCACATATTCCATACACCACCCAAAACACACACTTAAGCTCTCTCTAGTTCTCTCTTTATCTTAGCCGAAACCAAGAAGAAGAATTGATTTCTGACCCAAGGTAATGATAGTATTGTTGGGCCTAGTTTATAAGGTTTGAGCTTAGTATGCATTTAGTTTTACTTGTTTTGGGCTTTATATATGGGTTATGATGTGAGCCGAGAACACCTTAGTGTTCTCGGTGGGTTATTGTTCGTTTGGGCCGGCCACTATGTTGGTATCCCTATATATAGTTGTCATCATGTATAGGGTTAAGGTTGTGCATTCCAAGTTATTGTGATTGTGTATTATAAGTGCTTAAGCACCCGACGTATTCTTGATATACGTGTGTTTTGAAGCAATCTCGTGTTACTACCTTGTGTTTACTAGTGTTCTTGAATCACCAAGTATCGGTATTCCGCACCTATAATTGTTATATTGATATCATATTTGTAGTGATCCAGATTCAGGACTTACAATTGGTATCAGAGCCTTAGACCTATTCAAGCTCGTTATTGTGATATCAACGGATTCAAGACATCAAGGTTTAGTGGTGGTGTTAATTTCTGGTGGATTTTTAATCGGAGAAGGAGAAAAACCGCAAGTTTTGGGAAAAGATTGATTTTGTTTTGGAAACAAATCAAAATCCCACTATTCTCGGGAGTTTGTTACAAGATAGCTGGCAATCACCTAGTTGTCGGCTACTTGGAGTTCTCGGTAATCTTCAGTTCTCGGCTATCACTCGTTCTCGGCTCATCGTTGTTTTCGGTCAAGTAGTTCTCGGTCTAAAACTGTTCTCGGTCAAGACTTGGTCAGTCACGTGGTTCTCGCTCAAAAACTGGTCAACGCTCAGAGTTCTTGGTCAAAGCTCAGCGTTTTCGGTCAACGCTCGGTCAAAAATTTGTGTTCTCGGTCAACTTGTTTCAACGTGTTCTCAGCTCAGCTTATTGTTTTGGGCCTGTTATTATTGGACTTGGACTATTAAACTGGACCTAATTTAATCGGACTTAAACTTTCAATTGGACTTAGTTGAAATGGCCCAGTTAACTAATACTAGTAACTCAACCAACTCGTCACTTCATCAGGAACTTGACTCAATCATTGGAACTGCTACTCGTATACCCCGTTTATCGTCCCATGAGGGGTTCAGTGAATGGAAATTTCTTTTTGAGCACTATGCCAAGATGAAAGTTTCAAAAATTTAGAAAAGCATTGTGAGGGGACCTCAAAGGATCACCTATCAAAGGGATGGTTCAGACGAGGTTCTTGTGAAACTAGTTGCTCAATATGATGATGATGACTTTGCCAAAGTTGAAGAAGATGAGAAAGCTCTTTCCACTCTAACCATAGCACTCTCACCTGAGATTGCCCTTCAGTTTAGAGAACTTCAATCTGCTAAGGAGTTATGGGCTGCACTGATAGAAGTTTATGAGGGAAATGAAGATATGAAGAGAAGTCGCTAAGATCTGCTGCGACAAAAGTTTAATATGTTTAATCATGTTTTGGGAGAGACATTGGAATCCCAACTTCAAAGGTTTAGATCTCTCGTGACTGAAATGAGAACTGCAGGAATTTTTCTGCAAACCTCAGAAATTAACAACAAGTTGGTGAACTCTCTGCCGAAAAATTGGTACATGAATGTTGCGGTTATCAAAAAGACCAAGGATCTCAACAGAATGAGTATGACTGAAACGATAGCCACTATTAAAGCCTGTGATATGGATGATAAACAACAGGAAATAAATCATTCTAGTTCTTACAGTGCTGCTGGATATAACGTTGCTTCTAATAGTGCTCTAATGTCTCAAGATAGTTTCTAACTGTTCAAGCCTACTCAACAACCACCACAGGGAAACTTCCAGATGTTTTCATCCACTCTAGGTCAATCCTCTTCATCCAATTCACCCAAACCAGCTCCAGCATTTTTCATCAAATCTGGTCAGTCTACAAATGACTCCGGTAAGACCACTCCCGGTCAGAACTTCAGCCAGATTCCCACCATACCAAAAGATACTCAAGAGAATATAGCTCTAATGGCGGGATTTATGAATTGTTATCATGATTTTCTGGCCGGATATTTGGTTCAACATGTGGTTGCTGCTGAACTAGATTAGATTCATCCCGATGATGTTGAAGAAATGGATATCTTGTGGCAAATTGCAATGGCAGTTTTCCGTGCCAAGAAGTTTACTAAAAGGACGGGTAGAAATAATTGGAACATTCCTAATAACCAAAAGGTGGGTTTTAACAAAGAGACTATCAGGTGCTACAATTGTCACGAGCCGGGTCATTTTGCTCGTGAATGTACTAACCCAGCTAAGGATGGGAATACGGAAAGGGCATTGGTTCCAGTTGGAAATGCACGAGGTGAGACTGGAGGTAGTTCTGGTAATTGTGAAAGAGATATGGTTGCTCAACAGTTCTCTTGGGAAGGTCTGATGGCTACGCTTAACATTGGAAATCAAACTGCAAACTTCGCAACTGTTGAAGACACTGAAGAAGAGAACACTGCTGAGGAGAATGTCAAGGAGCTTCAGTTCGCATATATGACTTTCACTTCTCCTGATTCATCTGAGGTACGTTTTCAACCAGGTTCATCATGAACAACTAGTAACACCTGCTTATCCGAGTGGATGGACCATGTTTAAATGGAGAAGTCCGGGTTAATAGTTTTGGTGAATCAAGGTGGTATATGTTAGGACATAGATTTTTATGTTGAGGATACGTTATCCTTATGTAACTTTTGGATCAATTATCCTTAGGATATGTTCCAGGTTGCGCAGAATCAAGGATCCTCTGTATTATTTTTTTTACTAACAATTGTTTTATTTGAATAGTGTTGCGATTAACAGATTTAACGGTTATAAGACTTAGTCCACCTATTTATCCGCAAGTCCGTGAATTTTTGCATGTGGTCAAAGAGATGCACCGAATTATGGAGAGGTGGCGAGATTATAGGACTTATAGTTAGCTTATATTTTTTATATATATTGAGCTTATGATCGGCTTAGGAGACACGGTCTACACATTGTTTACCTACAATTATCACAGCTCACTAGCAGAGATTGTTCTAATTTTCACTTGTTAACACTTAGCTTTATTGTAACCAATCATACGCTCCACACTTGTAACATCCTTTTTCTTGATTAATAAAGTGGTGAAAGACGATTTGTCATCACCCGGGATTTTTGTGTTGGCGATCATCATTTGATCAAAGGCTTTTCCTCGCAACAAATCATGGTGTTCATCCTTATTTCATTTACATAATCATCGTTATTATACAAGCACTATACCTCACTATACAAATTTGGTTACATTATCCTTAAACCGATTTTTGACCAAAATAGTATAAAAATTACTATTAATCTTTTATCTATTTGTTGTTCGTTTACTATTATGAAAACCTTAGTTGTTGTGATTTATACTTTGAAAGATTTAAAAATAATTCTCCTTTAAAATAAAGATTTAGGATCCTAGATCTTTGAAGATAAAAAAAATATAATTTATATGAGTATAACTTGTTAAATAAAGATTATACTGATTAGACCTAAGTTACCACAGACATTCCGATAATACTCGTGATTGCATTGAGGATACATTTTGCAAATATCTTGGAACTTAAGTTAATTAACCATATAAACTGGGGTTGAACCCAAAGATACCGTGGACAAACCCAACAATACTAGGGTCAGGCCCAAAAAATACTAGGGTCAAATCCGAACTACTGGGGTCAAGCCCAAATTATTGGGGTCAAGCCTGAACTGGGGTCTGTCCCAAATGTAAGTGACATGAAAACGCCAAAACCTAGGCTATCATGAAAATGTTAGAAACCTTGGCTAACATGAAAATTTTAGAAATTTTTGTATGACACATCTACCATTTTTCGTATGATCCTCCATATAGCTAACAACAATGAAATTGTCAGCCACTAAGCATGTACTGGTCGCATTTCCCCGAACTATACTTTGGATAGCGTGCGCTCCAGGCGAGAGTGTCAAAACTATATTCATATGAAAGGTTAAAACCTTTAAACCTTAGAAGGTATAATCATTTAATATTATACCTTAAACTTGGGAGAGAGGTGGCCAACTCCTTAATTCTTGTAAAATCACTTGAAATCTGTATTTTCTGCATAAACTCAAAACTTGGTGAAAGTAGATGTTAAGAATGTCGATATCTTTGATTAGTCAAATAAGTGACAAAAAATTTAAAAGAAATGAATAGTAGGATAAGATTTTACTGACTTCATGATTCTTGAACATTTAAGGATCCTTGATCCCGATTACATCAAATACTTTTTGAGGTGGATGGCATTCCAGGCTCTTGGTAGTCGAGCACCTTCCATTATAAGTAAGTGGTATGCTCCTTTTCCTACTTTTGACTCGATCAAGTAAGGTCCTTCCCACTTGGGTGCTACTTTTCCATCTGCCGGATTAGTCGTATTTTGAAAGACTTTCCTTAGGAGCAAATCTCCTTCTTGAAACCTTCTGATCTTGATATTTTTGTTATATGCCCCAACCATTCTATGTTGGTATGAAGCCATCCTGATTTTTGCTAAGTATCTGAGTTCATCAACAGTGTCTATATCTTAAATAAGTCTTTCGCTGTTTGCTTGAGAATCACAGATGCTGATTCAGGCGGTAGAAACTTCCATCTCTGTAAGGATTACAGCTTCTGCTCCAAATACCAATGAAAATGGTGTTTTACCTATTTCATTCTTGGGCTTATTCTATCATCCTAAAGAACATAAGGAAGTTCGTCAGCCCATTTGCCTTTCTTGGATCCTAGCTTCTTTTTTAAGTTGTTGATGATGATTTTGTTGCTTGAGCATTAGCTTGTGGATGGACTGGTCACTGGTGTAGGAGTGATCATCTTTATGCCCCGGCTATCACAAAAGTTATTTGTTCTTTTCCTAATAAACTGGGATACATTATCACAAAAAAATTTAGATATGATACCAAATCTAGTTATAATGATTCTTTTAATAAAGGATATAACTTTCCTTTCACGGACTTGAACGAATGCTTATGTTTTGATCCATTTTGAAAAATAACCAGTCATGGCAAACTTGAAGACTTTTCCACCTACAATATCCATTCCCCATTTCATGAAAGGCCATGAAGAAGATATGGTACATAGGTTTTGTTTGTTGATGAAGAATGTTGTCATGTCTTTGACAAGCATCACACTTTCTTGAATATTCCAAAGCATCTTTCTTCATTGTTGGCCAAAAGTAACATGTCCTAAGTATTTGAGAGAATAATGCTTTGCCCCCTATATGGTTACCACAGTCATGTGCATGGAAGTCTTTAAGTACTACTTGGATTTCCGGATCTTCAATGCACCTTAGTTAGGGGTCCTGCAAGAGATTTCTGTACAAAGTATCATGTAATATAATAAATTGGGATACCTTGTGTCACACCCCGACCAAAGGAGGTGGAACATGCCGGGGTGCAACGTGATTGGAAAAATACACAAGACACTATTTAAAGTGACAATAGTTAATTAACTCATTTTATTTCATAAATCAATAAACAACACATCTCGTTCATATAAACAATTTGAAAATAAGTAGCAATCATATTGTTCGTTTTACTAATACCCTAATAGTCTTGATAACGTTTTTCATCAAGTCCTCGAGTCAACAAAATTCAAACTTGTAACATTTCATAAAATAAAGTTTGTCAACATAAATCTTGGTGAGCAATTCATAAGATTGAGAATATAAGTATATAGTAATAAAAAGCCACAAAACTTGTATACAAAAAGATAAATAAAAGCAACAATATGGATAATATGAGATCGCTAACACATTAGCGACACCTGAAATAAGGGAATACCTGATGGTTCAGGATTTTTATATGAGGTCGTTAATAAGAATACATTAACGGCACCGTCTATAAATAGATTCGGATTTCATAAGGTCGTTAATAAGAATACATTAACGGCACCGTGCTATTAGAGAATACAAGATAGTTCACGGATTTATGAATCAACCTTCCAAAAGCGGTAAACACATAAGCATATAAGCATGTAAGCATAGAACACGAAATCGAGCAATTATTTAAGTAAAGTATACAATCACGTTTGTGGGTTTAAGATTCAAGTAAATAAAGCATTTAGTTTTATAAGTATGAAATGTCACCCTAAAACGAAAGATGGAAAAAGGGGTATAAAAGTACTCACCTCGATTGACGAATTGAGAACTTAATAAGTGATTGACATATAGAAAGCTTGTGAACGAAACGAACGAATCCGACTTACAAGCTAATTGAAAACAAATAAATAAAATATATTAATGAACTTGAACTTTAGTTGAAACTACATTTGAAACATTGGACGAGAAGGTTCGGTTGTTAATCGGGTTACCGGTAAATTTGTTAACGATTAGGGACTCGTACTTAATTGGTAATTTAAAATAAAATAATATTATTTGATTGGGCTTTTAAATAACTAACCCAAATGTTGAATAGAAAACAAGACGGGTTTAAATCAAGGGTTCGGTTTTTATAAAATGAATTGATAATAAGGTTTATAATAATATTATTAATGATAATGACAGTAATGATAATAATAATTCTAAAAAGATATGTTATATATATATATATATAGATACATAAGATAATGATGATAATAATAATAACAATATTTATTATTAATAATACTAATATAGCATAATACTAATAATAATAGTTAAAGAATAACGATCTTAGTATTAATTAAAATGTTGTTGATAAAAATAATAATAATAATAATAATAATAATAATAATAATAATAAATAATATTGATAGTAAATAATGATATCACCCTCGATGTCGGTTCGAGTTCTAAACGAGTTCACAAAATAAATATAATAATATTATTGCTAATAATAAATGATAAAAATATAATTTTAATAAATAAAAATATATGATCTTTAATAATAATATTAATAACTTTAATATTTATAATAATAATAATAATAATAATACCATACTAAATTTGTAATGCTAAGTTAAACCTAATAATACTAATAATAATCTCTACGTAGTGATACTAGTATTAATTAGTGAAAATAAATTTGTTAAGTATATAAAAAAAAATATAATACCAAAACCGGTCTAGGATGAGACCCGAACCCGAGACCTCTAGTTTAATAACTAACGTACAAACCAACCGAACCAAGTTAAAATTTGTTAACTTAAACCCATAAGGAATTTATATCCATTACCCAGCTGTTCGTCTTTTACCCAAATCAAACCAACCCCATACCCATCCAAACTGTTTAAAAATATAACCGATAAACAAAACTATTATTAACAATTTAGATCTGAAAAAAAATGATAAGCGAAAACCGATAACACCAATGCCCAAAATTAATTTACCTATTAGTCGTACATGAGGTCGTGGCTTTACACCAAGAAGGAACTGAGCCGAACCCGCCGGAGACGAAGAAACAGAAACTGCGGGAGTCGATTCCGGCCGTCGGAGACGCGCCGGAAAACGAAACAGAGAGAGAGAGAGAAAGTGAGTGACACGGAGAGAGGGTGAGAGAGAGACGGAGGGAGAGAAACAGAGAGAGGGAGAGGGTGTGTAACGGAGAGAGAGAGAGAGAGAGAGAGAGAGAGAGAGAGAGAGACGGTGTGTGTGACGGAGAGAGAGACGCAGAGAGAGATAGAGAGGTTGGGGCGCGTTTTTCAGGTCGCTGGAAAAGCGACAGGAGAGGAAAAAGGGAAGGTAGTTGAGGTTGATGGTGGATTATCGGGCCGCCGGAGGAGCCAAGAGGGAAAGGAGGGTGTGGTGTCAGAGTTACGGGGGAGATGGGGATGCGTCGGGCTTGCCGGAGGTCGCCGGCCGCCGGAAAACGGCCCCGAAATGCCGAGTGGAAGAAGAAAGGGGGCGGGTGGGTTAATATGTTAGGGTTAGGTTTTTTTTTGGTTTATATATATAATGTATATTTTCAAAACACCCCTTAGGTTTCAATAAATGTTATAATATGAGTTTGAAGGTTTGTAAAACTCATAACGACTTTACGATAATCATTTTGAACTCCTTATGTTTTTCTTAGCGTCACTATAATATGATAAACATCGGTTTATTGATGATCGAGATCTATAATAATATTATGTAATAATTTAGTAAAGTTCTAAAAATGTTGAGTCGGTTTTACAAAATAAAACTTTACAAAACTAATACAACTCGAGACTCAAATTTGACGAATGTCACACCTTGGTTTTGAAAGCTCTAGGATTTTCTTTGTTAGGGATTTCTCCGTCTTGGAAGAATTTATTAATTGGGAGGATCCTGGATTCTACTCCAGGAATGGATTGAGGATCCTTAAATTCTTTAGGACAATTCGTTTTCACTTCCATTGCTTCCTGTTCCCCAAATGCTGGAGAAAGTGTGTGAATGATTGGTATCTTTATATAGTCTGGGATTTTCAAGGATGATGCTAGCTTTGCTAAGGCATCTGCCCCAGCATTCTCCTCTCTTGGTACCTTATTTATACTAAACAATTCGAAGAATTTTGCCAATTCCCTTACTACTTCTAAATACTTAATCAATTTCTAACCTTTGGCAATGTATGAACCATTAAAGAGGTTAGTTATTAATATGGAATCTATGTAAACTTAAATATACCTAATTCTCATTTGTTTAGCAAGTAATAAGCCTGAAATTAATGCTCCATACTCTACTTCATTGTTGGTAGCTTGAAACTCATAGGCTATAGACTGCCCCCTGTGGCGATTTTAGTAGTATGCCCAATCTCGTTCCTCTAACATTTGATGCGCCATCTAAGAAGATAATACAAGGATCCTTGGTGTCTTCAAGTTTTTGGACCTCCAAATCAGCTTTTTTGCAAGTCACTACTAAAATCAGAAACAAAGTCAATAAGTGTTTGTGATTTGATGGCAGTTCTGGGCTCATTTTTATTATCATAGGCATGGAGCTTGACAACCCACTTAGCCATCCTACCTGACATCTCGGGTTTTCTAAGCACTTTCTTAATAGGATAATTAGTTCTAACAATAACAGTATGAGTTTCAAAGTAATGTCTTAATTTAGTTGATGCCATGATCAAAGTAAGTATTAATTTTTTCAAGATGAGAATGCATGTCCTCGGCATCTAAAAGACTTTTACTTACATAGTAGACTAGATGTTGTTATCCTTCGTGATCCTTAACTAGAATGGCACTGAATGCATTACCTGAAATGGCTAGATATAAGGATAATGGCTCACCATCCAATGGTTTCATCAATGTTGGTGCTGAGGATAGATAATCGTTAAGGGCTTTAAGTGCAGCTTCATGATTCTGAGTCAACTCGAATTTCTTTTTTTTTTCTTAAGATGTCATAGAAATCTTTGCATTTTTCTGAGTATCTGGAGATAAATATGTTCAAGGCTATAATTCTTCCTGTCAACCTTTGGACATCCTTTGCATTCACCGGGGAATTTAAGTTGATAATGGCTTTAATCTGCTCAGAGATGGCTTCTATTCCCCTTTTGGTCACCGTGTATCCTAAGAACTTTCCAGCTTTGATGCCAAAATGGCACTTGGATGGATTGAGTTTCATGTTATATTGGTCAAGAATATCGAAGGCTACTCCGAGATCCTTAATATGATCTTCTGTTTTCTTCTATTTGACCATCATGTCATCTGTATAGACTTCCTTGATTTTTCCGAAGTGATCTTTGAACATCATATTGACAAGTCTTTTGTAGGTTGCACCTGTATTTCTTGGTCCAAAAGGCATAGCAATATAACAGTATATGCAAGTAGGAGTCATGAATGTTGTATCCTCCTAATCAGATGGTTCCATCTGATTTTGTTGGAGTCCAGATGAAGCATCCATAAAGGTAAGCATTTCATGTCCTGTTGTAGAATCCACCATAGATTCATTGTGTGATAAGGGGAAAGAATACGTGGGACATGCTTTATTTAAATCAGTGCAATCAACACATACCCTCCACTTTCCATTTTTCTTTAAAACAACTACCACAATGGCTAACCATAATGGATAATTAACTTCTCTAATCATACATGCTTTAAGAAGTCTTTCAACTTCTTCTTGGATAATGGCGTTTCTCTCATGAGAAACTTTTCGCCGCTTCCGGTGAATATGCCTGACAGAAGTGTCTATACCCAATTTATGTGTAATAATATCTTTAGAAATACCTGTCATGTCGGAATGTTTAAAAGCTAAAGTAGATTTCCTTTGTTTGAAGAAGGATACTAGATCCTCTTCTATGTTGCTAAGGATATCGGATCCTATATATACTTTGAAGTCTGGGTCTTCAAGGTCTAAGGATACTTCTTTAACGTACTTCTCCCTTGCTTCCAGCACTCTCTAGCATGGTTTTTTAATTGCTATGCTATCATTTGTTTTGTAGCTAGCTTCATAGATGAAGTATACCAGTACATAGCTTCTGCTTGATCACTATCGATTTTCACCACTCCCAATGGGATTAGTAGCTTAATGCATTGATGATATGTTGAAGCAACAACTTTCATTTCATGGATCCAAGGCCTGCTAAGGATAACATTACAACATGATAGATTGTCAATAACCAAAAAACAAAATTTGATAAGAATTAACTCCCTAGGTATATATTGAAAGTTTTATGTCCCCCAGTGTGTTCTTAGTTTCACCGCTGAAGCCAACAAGGACAGAGGATCTTGGTGTTATTTCAGCCTCGGGGATATTTATCTTTTTGAGAACATCAGCTTAAAATGATTTTCACAGAGCTCCCACCATCTACTAGAATCCTGCAAACATAATGATTAGCAATAAATAGTGTAATAATTAAACCATCATTATTTGTGCATCCGCTGGAGGTGGAGAAGCCTTTCCTGGATCCTTAACTTCTTCATGCCCAATAGTTCTTTAAAATGATCTTTGCTAAGGAGGTATCTTATCTCTCTTTAAAGGCCGAATCATTTGTAGGTCATGTGACCGAAATCTTCATGATAAGTACACCACTTTGATTTGTCTTTGTAGAAGGTTGACTTTTTAGTCTTTCTTGGCCACCTTGTTTTTTCACCTAAATCCTTTATGGCACATATTAGTCCAGCAGTGTCAACAGAGAAACTGTATTCTGATATTCTAGGGTATTCTTCTTCATCCTCGTCTTCTTTTATTGCATGGACGTTCTGGTTGTTGAATTTTGTTTATAGCTTAGAGTTGTTATTTATGTATGAGGATCCTTAGTGGCTCATGCTTTGTTGAAGCACCCAATTTTTCTTGGGTTTTCTTGTCATCTTCTAACCTGATGGACCTTGTAGCCCTATTTCTGACTTCAATAAGGTTCATGCACGGAGTCATAACAAGATCATCATAAAAGGGGGAATCCTTTTGCAATCTCACCTTGAATGCTTCGACAGCCGTAGCCATATCTAGGTTGGGATTTCCAAGGCTTCCCTGCCAAATTTAGTGACAAAATCCCTTAATGTAGCAGCCCAGCTACCACCACACCATAATATTGTCTTCTTTGGCTGGGAGGTACCACCATCGCCTCACAGATTAGCTTTTGGTTGCCCAGGTTATCACCCATTCTCATACTACTCTCACTTGAGCACTGTTAGTGCATAGAAATTTGACACTGTGGATAGGATATCCTTGCATATGTTCTTGGATCAGTTATCCTTAGTCAGGTCCCGTCAGGATCAAGGATCCCCAGTACTTATTATTTACTAACGATTGTTTCCTGTGCATAACATTGTATTTGACAGATGTAACGGCTAAGAAACCTGGTCTACCCCTATTTCGCAGCCTGGGTGATGGAGCACGTGGTCAAAGTAGCTGTTACGTTTATATTGAAGACAATGGTGGATTTTCAGGAAACTTAATTAATGCCTTTATTATTCATAAAATCATTAAGTTATTATGTTTTATGTATATATATTGAGGCTATGATCAGCTAGGAAACACACACTATTCACTACAAATTCAGCAGAATACACACACACACATAGCTTTCGTTGTAATACTGATCATATTCTCCAAACCTTGTATCTTCATTTTTTATATTAATAAAGTGGTGATAGACAATTGTCATCACCCGGGGTTTTTGTGCCGACGATCCGAACCAAATCAAGGGCTTTTCCCCATAACAAATCTATGTGTTTGTGTTTGCAATTGATACGTACTTGCTTTCATCATCATAGCACTAACCCTTACTAAACGAATTTGGATACATTATCCTTAGTAGATTTTTGTCCAAAACATTTTGGCGCCCACCGTGGGGCAATTGGTGCTATAATCCAGAAAAATACCCTATCCATATTCAACCTTTCATACCCATATCACCATCAATGGCCTCTCAACAATCTTCTACTTTATCAACCATGTCTTCCTCAGTTTCACTCCCATCGAGATCCTCACTACCAATTCCTCCTCCAATTGCGGGAGCACCAAGGGCTACTACTGCTAGAAACAAAACGCAACTTTCAGTGTTCCAGGGTTCAAAAACCACTGCTTCCACTTCGGTGGTTAACTCTAACAATGATGTTTCTACTATGTTTTCACAGGTTAAGGCATACATGGAGCAGTAGAACAAAACCAACCAGAGGATCCTACGTGAAATTGAAGATCTCAAGAAAAGAAAGAGGCCAACAGAGGATCAGACTCCCTTATTGCCAAGGGTGCTGGATTTCTCTACTCCTGGGTCCTTGGGTCAGCATACTCAAGGATCCTCGATCTTCCAGCAAGGATCATCCATCTTTTAACCAGGGTCCGTAGGTCAGCATACTCAAGGATCCTCAACTTTTCAGCAAGGATCATCAATCCTTCAACCGGGGTCCATGGGTCAAGTAGCTCAAGGATCCTCAACTTTTCAGCAAGGATCATCCATCCTTCAACCGGGGTCCATGGATCAGTTAGCTCAAGGATCCTCAACTTTCCAATAAGGAACAATCATCCTTCAACCAGGGTCCGTGGGTCAGTTAGCTCAAGGTTCCTCAAATTTCCATCAAGGATCATCCATCCTTCAACTGGGGTCCTGTGGGTCATATCTTCAAGGATCCCTCAACTCTCAACTAGTGGGATCCTTTGTCAACAATCAAGGATCCTCAGGGGTTCAACATCAATGATCCTCCGATGTCCATGAAGGAGATATAATCCCTATGCAGACCATAGCTTCGGGTGGACCAACTCCTGTAGCATATGCTTCTTACCTCAGCCACTCTTCTGGAATGTCGACTTTTGCACAACAAAGAGGTAACACGTATGTTGGTGCATTTTGTGACCGTCGCTATGCAATTCTGATCAGCGGAACGCCACAGGCGAAGTTAGCACAACTTCGCCTTAGGCGAAGTTAGAACAACTTCGCCAACGGCGAAGTTGTAACAACTTCTGCCTTAGGCGAAGTTATCACAACTTCGCCAACGGCGAAGTTAGCACAACTTCGCCTACTGAAGCCCAGGCCCGTGAATGTTTGTCTATATATAGTTGTGTCTTGTTTAGTTTTAGTAATCTAGAAATCAGTGTGT
Organism: Bidens hawaiensis; assembly: GCF_021521415.1. NCBI lineage: Eukaryota > Viridiplantae > Streptophyta > Magnoliopsida > Asterales > Asteraceae > Bidens > Bidens hawaiensis. Next base: position 110,879 of record NW_027505841.1, read on the forward strand.
GTTTGAGCAGCTTGTTTATTGAGAGAGAGTAAGAGACTAGAGTCGTGTGAGACGACCCGAGGTAGAGCTCACCTCGGGTCAGTCGTGTTTTCTGTTTTTGTTACGGTATGTAACGTGATTATTTTATATATGAATCTGCAGATTTGTTTATCCCGTTCTAGTATTTGTTTGTGTATTTGATCGTGTACGTGTTTGTGTTATTCGTCTGTACACCATAAACGAGTCTAGGAGGATTCCGCACTCCTAGACCTCGTGCGGATCTCGTATCGATCGCCGACGCCCCGGGGGGACTAACAAGTGGTATCAGAGCCTTAGGCTCTTATGCTATGGTTCGAGATCTGCGTTTTGGTGTTTCTGGCACGTTTCTGTGCGTTTCTGGCCGAACAGTTCTTCAGGCGAAGTTATGAACAGGCGAAGTTATGAACAGGCGAAGTTATGAACAGGCCAGGCGAAGTTATGAACAGGCCAGGCGAAGTTATGGCCAGGCGAAGTTATGGCCAGGCGAAGTTAGCAGCCAGGCGAAGTTATGGCCAGGTGAAGTTAGCAGCCAGGTGAAGTTAAAAAAAAAAAAAAAAAAAAAAAAAAAAATTGTTTGGAGTTTTCGTCTGTATGGCCAGGTGTACACGATTATTGTGAGACCGAAGATGTTGTTCCGTCAACGAGTGATCTTGTTATCTCTTGGTCTTACGTGTGAACAAATACGTGTCAACTCTGATTTAGAGTTGAGGTTGTGAATGGGTTATTGTTTGAAACTGGATAGTGACACATATTCGGGTGTTTGTGGGAAAGGAAATTGTTGTTGTTCGTGGTGACCAACCGAAGAAAGTCAAATTGAACTGAAGGTTATTCGTCATTACTGGATTGCGGTCAGAGCATATTTTTTATGTTATTTTCAAGGCGTTCGAGAATTGGATCCTGAAACGTGATGCTTATTTATTAGAGTGAAGATTCTGGAACAAGTTGGATTTAACCGGGAATTAAAGTGTTTATGTTCCTGATCGTTATCCCTGGTGATTGAAGGTGCTTCAGATTTTTTAATGGTCGTGTGTTAGATTCTGTCAGGGTGGTTTTGTGATGAAATTGATCACTTGATGTTGAGTAGTTGAAGATTAAACCTTATCGTATGCCGACGAGTTGGTGAAGTTGTGGAGGAAGCCCAACTTCATGTGTTGGTGAAGTCAGATGGACTCACGTGATTGGTTGAGATGATCTATTGGCACGAGGATGCATGCATTACAAAGACCTCAATCGTTATAGTCGGAGAAGCTTACACTGAAGGGGAGATCTGATATGGAAGACGCTGGGTGATGGGTAGATTTGTGAAGCTACAGGACAGTTTCTGACACGGCTGGTTGACTGCAAACAGAAGATCATCAGTTAAGAGGGAGTCTGTTGGTGCATGTTTTGTAACAGATGATCTTTCGTGTTTGTTAGAATTGAGAGCAACGGTCAAAGGGGAGACTGTTGGTGCATTTTGTGACCGTCGCTATGCAATTCTGATCAGCGGAACGCCACAGGCGAAGTTAGCACAACTTCTGCCTTAGGCGAAGTTATCACAACTTCGCCAACGGCGAAGTTAGCACAACTTCGCCTACTGAAGCCCAGGCCCGTGAATGTTTGTCTATATATAGTTGTGTCTTGTTTAGTTTTAGTAATCTAGAAATCAGTGTGTGTTTGAGCAGCTTGTTTATTGAGAGAGAGTAAGAGACTAGAGTCGTGTGAGACGACCCGAGGTAGAGCTCACCTCGGGTCAGTCGTGTTTTCTGTTTTTGTTACGGTATGTAACGTGATTATTTTATATATGAATCTGCAGATTTGTTTATCCCGTTCTAGTATTTGTTTGTGTATTTGATCGTGTACGTGTTTGTGTTATTCGTCTGTACACCATAAACGAGTCTAGGAGGATTCCGCACTCCTAGACCTCGTGCGGATCTCCTATCGATCGCCGACGCCCCGGGGGGACTAACAACGTATAATCCTATATCCTTAAATGCTAACCATGGTTCCATGCAGGACGCAGGTATAAACCAAGCTATGGATAAGGAACTACAGAAACTCAAGGATATGATATCCAGCGTACCAGGGGTGATCCGTCCAATTCCTGAGATACCGGAAGGAGGCCACAAGTTATCCAGATTTCCTCCACCAATTTGTGACGCAGATATCCCGAAACGCTTTCAAAACCCAACATGAAGGTGTATGACGGGATCACTGATCCTGAGGAGCATGTAGCCCAATACAGGGAAAGGATGGAAATTAATCCAATTCCTGAGAGGCTCAAGGAGGCTTGTTTATGCAAAGGTTTTGGAGCGACACTATTAGGATTTGATTTGAAATGGCTGCTAAGTCTTCCTCCCTTTTCTGTTACTTCTTTCTCACACTTAGTTAACTGTCACACCCTCAAAAATCCACTAACGGAGTTTTACCGTCAGAGGGTGTGAACTAACAGGATTGGAATCATTAGTTACAATCAAACCATAAATAAAGTTTTCAAAACACGAAAACATTTAAGTGTAAAATAAGTGCGGAAGCGTAAAAACCATAAGACAAAAGTTGCGTCACGCAGGACGACTTAAAAACTCAGTTAATAACAGTTTAAGACAAGTTTGCATGATCAATAACGTTCAAAACAATGCATGATCCTATACCGCGCGCCCGCCTCGGCTACCTGAGAATAACATACTAAAAGTGTCAACACGAGGTTGGTGAGTTCACAAGTTTATATAAAATAAAGCATTTAGCGTTTTGCGTTACCAGATAGTGTTAAATCAATTACATATCTATAGGTAGCTAGCCTATAAAACAAGTATTACTAAGTGTTCGACACCGAAGCTGACTGTTTATCATGTGCCTTGCCACCAGGTCTATCCCGACCATGGTAATGTGTTAGCCAAAATTACACCCACTCGACCTCCAGTCGAGCTTAGCGTTGGGTGGGGTTTGTCAAACCCAGTAGTACTACTCAACAGTGACTCGCTATTATCCAATATTAAACGGTTCGATGTGTAGGACTTCAGTTGTTTCGTTTGCCACTTAGCCTTTACAAGTGATATATAATTTCATAACAAAATCTAAAAGCGTTTTCGGAGTATGTTATCTCCCCCAAGTGAAAAGTGTTTAAAGAGTTTAAAAGGGGAAAGTGAAACTCACTGTTTGCGAAAAATTCCCAAAAACAAGTCACCCAAGTGATGCGTGTCGCAGAAAACTCTCACTAGCGTTCTATAACAACAAGGAGATTTTTCTAAGAGTCGGAACTATTATCGAGTCTCTAGACTCGGCACATAATACCTATTTACAAAATACGTTTCGTGTTTCGTTTGTGACTCGTGTGTGACTTAACAAGCACATTTGTGATACGTTACATGCTGTGAACAACTATCTATGTGTCAAGTATTAATAGTGTACATATTTAGCAAATATTCCCCGCAAGGGCAATTTGGTCAAAACATAACAATTATCTAGTAACAGCAAGTTTCTTGTATTTTCACAAAGTTCAGCAACTAGTTTCATCACGACAGAATTCCACTTGAAAGACTACCCTATTCAAAAGATCATAATATCTCAATTAATTCACCAAAAATAGTCACAAAAGCACACATGTGTTAGGTTTCCAGAACATATTTTATTATATTTTTATTCCACATAGATTTCTCACAATGATCAAAACATTACAGCAAACTCACAACAATCAAATTCATGCGTAACAGAATGTTATTTGAAATTCTTGTTAAATGAAAAATCCAATTAATGCAAGACCAATTGGGTTAGGTTCTTAACTCAATAAGTTAACTTCCAGAAGTGGAACCAACCCATTTGGTCTTGTATTTCATTAGATATACTAATTACAAAACAACTTAACAGCAGGTCTCACAACTCAGATTTGCACATCAGTTTTGTAAAATCATAAAGATTAACTTTTACTTGTCAAAAAATTACAAACTTAGACTTTATAGAAACTAGACTCAACGTAGCACCCTGTGGTATTAATAATCTCGACCAATTCTCACATTCACACCCCGTTACAGTCAATTGAACATCAACAACACAATCTGTCCAGAAACAGTTTGCATCCAAACTCAACATATTAACCATCTATAGACCACAATCCGTTCATATGACATTCTAGACACCATAATCACTATCCATGCACATCAATTACACACCACATACATGATTAGGGTTTTACTTGAAATCAAAATCAAAGAAACAAGCGATTAACATGCAATAACATCAATTCTATTTATCAAATCAACAATCAATACATAATTAAACATCATCTAATCAAAACAAAGCATATGAGCACCATATATATAATTTTTGAAATCTAGGGTTTAGAATTAAAACTTCAAAAGCACAAACAAGCAAGAGGAAGGTGAGAGACGACTAGGAACGAGTGTAGGATGCTTCAATTGTGAAAACCAAGATCAAACAAGGGTGGTATGGTGGTGGTGTATGGCTGCTGATCGCAAGGAGAGGGGAGGGGGCTGGCCGTCGGGTTTGGGAGGAGAGAGAGGGAGGGTTAGGGTTTAGATTAATATTATTATTAATAATACATGTTACATCTAGGTCCCTCAACTTCTAATTTGCACTTTTCTAGCTTAAATTAACTAGTTCTTGTTTCTTGTTTAACATCACACATAATATAATCAAGTAACACATATGTTAACATAAGGTTATCACGTATTTGTTGTTTTGATGTTCGTCATTTGTTCACCAATAGTTTGCGTCAACTCGTTTTGCGTTTCGGTGCAATTCCCGAAAGACTACACATGTAGTAGTTGTCAAGCGTCATTTAAACCCTTAGTTTAAATGTAATGAGATGTGAGTTATAGATCCAGTGATCTTAAGTTTGAATTGACGGAGTTTGAGTTAACGGAGTTAACCTGAAATTGACGAGTGTCGCATCATTCCCATGTTAAAGAATTTTCGTCCCGAAAATTTGAGTCAAGTCGTGATGAGTGTCTGAAAAAGTAAGAAAAATTTTCAGTTTGTCATATCATCCCCTAGTAGAAAGAAATTTCGTCCCGAAATTTAATTCATACCTTCGGTGATTTCTGACGGTTTGCCGAGTTTCGCGGTTTTCTGTGTTTGGTCAGCCCTTCAAAAAGGTGAGGATACTTTTTCATCATTTGATCCTCGCGTTCCCACGTGAACTCCGGTCCACGTCTCGAGTTCCAACGAACCTTAACGATTGGAATTTTGCTGTGCTTGAGTGTTTTGGTTTCCCAATCCAAAACTTCGACTGGTTCTTCAATGAAGCGTAACTGTTCATCAACTTGCAATTCTTCCAAAGGAACTGCTTGGGTTTCATCGGAAAGACATTTCTTCAAATTGGATACATGGAATACATTGTGTACGCCACTGAGTTCCGTTGGTAAGTCCAGTCGGTACGCCACCGGACCAATGCGCTCGGTTATCCGGTAAGGCCCAACGTATCGTGGATTGAGTTTGTTTCGCTTTCCAAAGCGAACCACACCTTTCCAAGGTGAGACTTTGAGTAATACTTGGTCGTTCACTTGAAATTCGAGAGGCTTTCGGCGCTTGTCGGCGTAACTCTTTTGGCGATCTCGTGCTGCTGCCATGCGGTTTCGGATATGAACAATCTTTTCAGAGGTTTCGAGTACCAATTCTGGACCAGTGATTTGGCTGTCACCCACCTCTGCCCAGCAGAGAGGTGATCGACACTTCCGTCCGTACAACGCTTCAAACGGCGCTGCATTAATACTTGCGTGGTAGCTGTTATTATACGAAAATTCTACCAAAGGTAAGTGGGGTTCCCAACTTTTTCCGAAATCCAACACGCATGCACGCAACATGTCCTCCAAGGTCTGAATAGTGCGCTCACTTTGCCCATCCATCTGAGGATGGTATGCAGTGCTCATATCCAGGCGGGTACCTAGTGCACTTTGTAGTGACTTCCAAAAGTGCGAAGTGAAACGAGAATCTCGATCAGAAATGATTGAGACAGGCACTCCGTGTCTAGACAATACTTCCTTCATGTAGACGCGAGTCAATCTTTCCATTTTGTCCGATTCCTTAATTGCTAAGAAGTGTGCAGACTTAGTCAATCGGTCAACGATCACCCAGATGGTATCGCATCCCGTCGGTGTTTTGGGTAATCCCGTGATAAAATCTATTGAAATGTGTTCCCATTTCCACATTGGGAGTTCTGGTTGCTGTAGCAGACCAGATGGTTTCTGATATTCTATTTTGACTCTTGCGCAAGTAAAGCATTTGCTCACGTAGGTGGCAATGTCGGCTTTCATGTTCGGCCACCAGTAAAGTGCCTTTAAGTCATGGTACATTTTATCTGAGCCAGGGTGGATAGAATATCGGGACTTATGTGCTTCGTCCATCACTAGAGTTCTCAACTCTCCGTATCGTGGAATCCAAATCCGGTTCTCAAAATATCGGACCCCGTCCAATTTGGTTTCGAGTTGCCTGTTCATGCCCCGCATGAGTTCTGATGGAAGATTATCATCTTTCAAAGCTTCGAGTTGCGCATCGCGAATCTGATCGGGTAAGTTGGCATGAATCGTAAGTTGCAATGCTCGCACTCGCCTGGGTTTATCGTTTTCTTTTCTGCTAAGAGCGTCGGCCACTACATTGGCCTTTCCAGGGTGGTACTTGATGGCACAATTATAATCCTTAAGCAGCTCGACCCAACGACGCTGTCGCATGTTCAGCTCCTTCTGATCGTAGATATGTTGGAGACTCTTGTGGTCAGTGTAAATGGTAAACTTGGTACCGTACAAGTAATGCCTCCCTATCTTAAGAGCAAACACCACAGCTCCGAGTTCCAAGTCATGGGTCGTGTAGTTCTTCTCGTGAATCCGTAGTTGTCGAGAGGCATTGGCTATAACCTTCTCGAGTTGCATCAACACGCAACCGAGACCTTGTATCGATGCGTCACAATGTACCTCAAAATTTTTTGTTCCCTCGGGAAGGGCTAGAATAGGGGCGCTACAAAGTTTGGTTTTCAACAGTTGGAAGGCGGATTCTTGCGCGTTACCCCAATTGTACTTAGTTCCCTTGTGAGTCAAAGCGGTGAGGGGTTGAGAAATCTTTGAAAATCCCTCGATAAAATGCCGGTAGTAGCCGGCCAGTCCTAGGAATTGTCGCACCTCAATCGGAGTCTTAGGTGCTTCCCAGTTTTTGATGGCCTCTACCTTAACGGGATCGACATGGATACCATTCTCGTTAATCACATGTCCTAAGAAGTGAACCTCGCGAAGCCAAAATTCGCATTTCGAGAGTTTAGCGTACAGTTGTTCCTTCTTTAGTAATTCCAGAATTAACCTCAAGTGTTTTTCGTGGTCGGTCTTGTCCTTGGAGTAGACGATAATATCATCAATTTAACAATCACAAACTTTTCGAGGTACGCCTTGCATACTCGATTCATGAGATCCATAAATACGGCTGGTGCGTTGGTTAAGCCAAAAGGCATAACTGAAAACTCGAAGTGTCCGTACCGAGTTCAGAAAGCCGTCTTTGAAATATCTTCTTCGCGCACTCTTAGTTGATGGTAACCAGATCTCAGATCGATCTTCGAGTAGTAACTCGATCCTTGAAGTTGGTCGAACAGATCATCAATTCGGGGTAAGGGATAACGGTTCTTAATCGTCACCATGTTCAGCTCTCTGTAGTCGATGCACATGCGGAAAGTCCCGTCCTTCTTTCGGACAAATAAGACAGGGGCTCCCCATGGCGATGAGCTAGGTCGGATAAAACCTTTATCCAACAAATCTTGTAGTTGGGTGGACAACTCTTGAAGCTCCGCCGGTGCGAGTCGATACGGGGCTCGGGCTATGGGTGCTGCACCGGGGGTCAATTCGATTTGGAACTCGACTTGTCGAATAGGAGGGAGTCCAGGCAAATCCTCCGGGAAAACTTCCGGTAAATCTCGCACAATCGGTATGTCTTTGATTCGTTTCTTCTTCGCGGGCCAAAATTGCCGAATGAACCTTTCATAGATACTTCTGCGCCTTCATGAGGGTGATAACGCTGGTGGTCATGCCGCTTTTCTCGCCCTGAACCGAAATAATCTCGCCAGAAGGGGTAGTGATGTGGACTATCTTGTCGTGACATATAATCTCCGCTCGGTTCTCGGATAACCAGTCCATGCCGACAACGACATCGAAACTACCAAGCGTAAAAGGTATAAGGTCGATATCAAAAATATGACCTGACAGTTTCAACTTACATCCCGCAAGTACATGAGTTGTTTCTATAGACTTTCCGTCGGCTAATTCAACAGGAAACTTAGAATCTAACGAGGTTGGAGTTAAGTCTAAGAGTTTACTACAGGCTTTCGACATAAAACTTCTATCAGCTCCAGTGTCAAACAAAACAGAAGCAAAATAGTCGTTCACACTAAACTTACCAGTCACCACATACGGATCGTTGCGGGCTTGGCCCGACCCAATGACGAAAGCTCTTCCTTTACCATTGCTTCCGCCACCGCTGCTGCCTTCATTGTTCTCGTTCTGTTTTAGTTTGGGACAATCCTTCCTGAAATGACCCTCTTGACCGCACTCGAAACACCCCTTAGTCGTCATAGGTGATTTAGGAGCACCCTTTGCCGCTCGGTCTCCCCTACATTCCTTGGCCTGATGACCCATTTTTCCGCATCTCAAACACTTGACGCGATCACACGGGCCAGCATGATGATAGTTGCACCGGTTGCATTTCGGGTGTTTCCAAGCATAGCCGCTCGAACCCTGCCCGCTACCGTTGTTGTTATTGTTGTGACCCTGATTATTGAAGCTCCGAGTGAGCTCGGGCTTACGGTAGTGTTGTTGCTGTGGGGGGTTCGGGATCTGACGTTGTCGAACTTTCTCTTTCCATTACTCGGGTTGTTGTTGCTGTTGTCAGTGCTCGGGTTGTCACGGGCTTTAGTGGTTGAACCTCTAGGTGGTAACGCACCGTGGGTCACTGCTTGATCCGTCAGTTTGTGAGCTAATAGGATCGCTTTTTGAATCGTGGCTGGTCTGGAAGACGTCACCATGCCCTGAATTTGCGGTGCTAACCCATCAATATACATCTCAATCCTCTTGCTCGGCGGGTCTACCATCCGTGGACACATCACAGCTAACTCGTGAGAACGGGTGGTGTAGGCTTCAATTTCAGAAACCACCATCTTTGACAACCAAAACTCGGATTCCAACTTTGCAATCTCCTCTCGAGGACAATACTCTGCACGCATCATATTCTTGAACTCCTCCCAGTTCATAGCGTTAGCCAGTTCCAATCCAAGAATCTGCACATTTGAATTCCACCAAGTGAGAGCTGAATCTTCAAGTGTCCCAGCAGCAAATTTGACCCTACTGGCAGGTGTACAATTACACATCTCAAACGCTGATTCGGCCTTCTCAGCCCAACGCAAGAAGCCTATAGCCCCCTCAGTACCCCTAAACGAACTGGGCTTGCAATCCAGGTAGTTCTTGAAAGTACACGTTCCAGTTGTACCTCCAGCTTGATTCTGGACATGTGCGGCTAGAGCGGCCGCCGCGTGGTCATTCAATAAGGTCTGAAGTTCTGCTGCGGTTAAGTTGATGTTACCGCGACCGTGTCCAGCGTTTCTTCCTGCCATTTCCTAGAATCACAGCATAAAATGTCAGACATGAATTCTCGGTTTCATATGCAACACACCATACATGTAATAAAAGATAGGTAAGAAAGAAATAAAAGGAACAAACATCACATCTCAACCATATATTAATCCAAATAATAATTCATGATTAAAACCATTGTATTCGCTACAAAGTATTTAAAACCAATTCTTAAAATCATAGGAAATAATAGTTTGGATGGAGACAACCCCTCCATCTAAGTGTTATCATCCATAGATGTCATCGTCTGAGGAAACCTCTGAGTGTTCCTCTGGCTCAGCCGGTTCTTCCTCCGGTTCCTCTTCGGGTTCCTACTCAGGATCTTCCTCGGGATCCTCCTCAGGCTCCTCTTCGGGATCTTCTTCGGGTTCCTCCTCGGGATCTTCCTCGGGTTCGGCTGCGTTCTGAGCAACTTTCATTTGTAAGACGTCGCAACGCTCTAAAGCTATCTCGGTTCGGGTCCTTGTCACTTGGAGTTGCTCTTGCAAGTCTATCATCTCGGCTTGCATTTTTCTCATAATCTTCATCTGTTGATCACTAGCCTCTTGCATTTCCTTCATCGTCGCTGTCAGGCTGGAAATTTCCTCTTTAGTTTCTGTTCCATCCTTTATAGTCTTGAAACGTTCGCTCTCGTATAGCGCATATAACCAACGTCACGCTCCAAACAAGAAACAACAGCCGCGAGAACACGCTCTACAGGTTCGGTTATGGGTGGTAGGGTGTTGGGGTAAGCAGGATGACTCGGGTGAGGTAGTGGGGGAACTTGTTCGCGATAGACCATACGCCTGATCATATTCGGGTACCAATCCCAGCTAACTTCGTCTTCGTACATGCCTCCGGATAAGCGATACCTCTTCGGGGCAGGGGCTTCTAGCTCTGGGACTACTCGGGGTGGCGATGAGGTAGGTAACTGAGGTTCCTTCCCATGCGCATGAGTCATCTGATCGGATGATGATGATGGTAGCGTCGACATCCCTACAGGTAAGTCGTGTATGCGCGCGTATGAGTGAATGAGGTAAAGAGATAAGATAACGAAAGACTACACAAACTATATATGCAGTGCGTATAATTATAACTAATGGGTCGTTGCGGTTATAGTCTAGTATGCATGCAGTTTCTAGTTCGCTATAACCAATGGCTCTGATACCAATCTGTCACACCCTCAAAAATCCACTAACGGAATTTTACCGTCAGAGGGTGTGAACTAACAGGATCGGAATCATTAGTTACAATCAAACCATAAATAAAGTTTTCAAAACACGAAAACATTTAAGTGTAAAATAAGTGCGGAAGCGTAAAAACCATAAGACAAAAGTTGTGTCACGCAGGACGACTTAAAAACTCAGTTGATAACAGTTTAAGACAAGTTTGCATGATCAATAACGTTCAAAACAATGCATGATCCTATACCGCGCGCCCGCCTCGGCTACCTGAGAATAACATACTAAAAGTGTCAACACGAGGTTGCTGAGTTCACAAGTTTATATAAAATAAAGCGTTTAGCGTTTTGCGTTTAGCGTTTTGCGTTACCAGATAGTGTTAAATCAATTACATATCTATAGGTAGCTAGCCTATAAAACAAGTATTACTAAGTGTTCAACACCGAAGCTGACTGTTTATCATGTGCCTTGCCACCAGGTCTATCCCGACCATGGTAATGTGTTAGCCAAAATTACACCCACTCGACCTCCAGTCGAGCTTAGCGTTGGGTGGGGTTTGTCAAACCCAGTAGTACTACTCAACAGTGACTCGCTATTATCCAATATTAAACGGTTCGATATGTAGGACTTCAGTTATTTCGTTTGCCACTTAGCCTTTACAAGTGATATATAATTTCATAACAAAATCTAAAAGCGTTTTCGGAGTATGTTATCTCCCCCAAGTGAAAAGCGTTTAAAGAGTTTAAATGGGGAAAGTGAAACTCACTGTTTGCGAAGAATTCCCAAAAACAAGTCACCCAAGTGATGCGCGTCGCAGAAAACTCTTACTAGCGTTCTATAACAACAAGGAGATTTTTCTAAGAGTCGGAACTATTATCGAGTCTCTAGACTCGGCACATAATACCTATGCACAAAATACGTTTCGTGTTTCGTTTGTGACTCGTGTGTGACTTAACAAGCACATTTGTGATACGTTACATGTTGTGAACAACTATCTATGTGTCAATTATTAATAGTGTACATATTTAGCAAATATTCCCCGCAAGGGCAATTTGGTCAAAACATAACAATTATCCAGTAACAGCACGTTTCATGTATTTTCACAAAGTTCAGCAACTAGTTTCATCACGACAGAATTCCACTTGAAAGACTACCCTATTCAACAGATCATAGTATCTCAATTAATTCACCAAAAATTGTCACAAAAGCACACATGTGTTAGGTTTTCAGAACATATTTTAGTATATTTTTATTCCACATAGATTTCTCACAATGATCAAAACATTACAGCAAACTCACAACAATCAAATTCATGCGTAACAGAATGTTATTTGAAATTCCTGTTAAATGAAAAATCCAATTAATGCAAGACCAATTGGGTTAGGTTCTTAACTCAATAAGTTAACTTCCAGAAGTGGAACCAACCCATTTGGTCTTGTATTTCATGAGATATGCTAATTACAAAACAACTTAACAGCAGGTCTCACAACTCAGATTTGCACATCAGTTTTGTAAAATCATAAAGATTAACTTTTACTTGTCAAAAAATTACAAACTTGGACTTTATAGAAACTAGACTCAACGTAGCACCCTGTGGTATTAATAATCTCGACCAATTCTCACATTCACACCCTGTTACAGTCAATTGAACATCAACAACACAATCTGTCCAGAAACAGTTTGCATCCAAACTCAACATATTAACCATCTATAGACCACAATCCGTTCATATGACATTCTAGACACCATAATCACTATCCATGCACATCAATTACACACCACATACATGATTAGGGTTTTACTTGAACTCAAAATCAAAGAAACAAGCGATTAACATGCAATAACATCAATTCTAGTTATCAAATCAACAATCAATACATAATTAAACATCATCTAATCAAAACAAAGCATATGAGCACCATATATATAATTTTTGAAATCTAGAGTTTAGAATTAAACCTTCAAAAGCACAAACAAGCAAGAGGAAGGTGAGAGACGACTAGGAACGAGTGTAGGATGCTTCAATTGTGAAAACCAAGATCAAACAAGGGTGGTATGGTGGTGGTGGTGTATGGCTGCCGATCGCAAGGAGAGGGGAGGGGGGGCTGGCCGTCGGGTTTGGGAGGAGAGAGAGGGAGGGTTAGGGTTTAGATTAATATTATTATTAATAATACATGTTACATCTAGGTCCCTCAACTTCTAATTTGCACTTTTCTAGCTTAAATTAACTAGTTCTTGTTTCTTGTTTAACATCACACATAATATAATCAAGTAACACATATGTTAACATAAGGTTATCACGTATTTGTTGTTTTGATGTTCGTCATTTGTTCACCAATAGTTTGCGTCAACTCGTTTGCGTTTCGGTGCAATTCCCGAAAGACTACACTTGTAGTAGTTGTCAAGCGTCATTTAAACCCTTAGTTTAAATGTAATGAGATGTGCGTTATAGATCCAGTGATCTTAAGTTTGAATTGACGGAGTTTGAGTTAACGGAGTTAACCTGAAATTGACGAGTGTCACATTAACTTGTTCAACAGTCAATTTTCCTGTAGTAGGAAATTTGAGAAGTTAACTAGTGATTTACACCGGGTTATCCAACCTATTGATGAATCCCTTAGGGATTTTGTTACAAGGTTTGGCAGGGAAGCCCTGGAAATCCCCAACCTTGATATGGCTACTAATGTACATATAAATATACATCTTTTCGGCATCAAATAAACTCTAAAAACTGCAATTTCTATCCAATAACATAGCATAAAAGGCTACTTATCATAATAAAACATAATTTCAGGTGAAATCAAGCCTTAAACGAAGAAACAAGGAAAAAGACGAAGAAAAACACAAGAAAACAAAGAAACACGCCCCCATGCCTCAAGAAACACGCCCCCATGCTTCTGAAACAAGAAAAGACAAAATCTGGAAAGAAAAGCACGGGGCCGTGCTCATCATGCACGGGGCCATGGACGGGAACACATAAAAGACAAAGAAGAATTTAACACATGTCAATAAAAATCACGGGGCCATGCCTACCAACCACGGGGCCGTGGCCACGTCACAGAAAAGACAAAACAAATCTGGCAAATGTCATAAAAATAAACGGGGCCGTGCTCATCAAGCACATGGCCGTGCTTCATACTCCAGATTGCCTATAAATAGTGGCTCTTGTGCCATTTGAAGGGTATGCCTTGAAAAGAATTCTCTCCGGTTTTCACTTATAAAAGCACACACTAACACTCACTTTGAAGATCTAGTGAAGAGTTTGAAGGTTTGGAGGTCATCACCACTAATCAACATCATCAACCATCATTACCATCATTAAGAAGAAAGATTCGTCTACATTTGGTTAGATTGTTCTAAGTTTAATCATGTATTTGTTATTATCAATCATCTTAATGTTCAACATTATGTTCATTATGAGCTAAACTCCTTTTACCATCTAAAATCTATGAAGCAGCTTTGTTTTACTTGATAATTAATTAAGACATGTGATGTAGTCTAGTAAAGTACATGGTTATATTACAATTATCTTTTAATGAGAAATGTTTCACCATCTTAAATCACTAAATCAAAGTTGGTGGTTGTCAATATCTTTGGCAATCGTTCATGATCGATTCATGTTCTTGAAAGATAGAAATACTTTGATACATTATCAAAACATGGATCCTTATATTGTACTTAGAAATGATGAGATATAAGTTATGGTGTATATTTCTAAACCTTGGTAATCCGAAAATGGCTTTGCTTAGGATATCAAATTAGTTAAAGAAACCATATGTTAACGGAATGTGTAATTATAACCTACATAAATCAACCAAGGGGAGGTTGTGTGATGAACTACAACCACCCGAAGTTGTTAGAATTGGTATTTGAGAAATCGAAGTCAATCCTAATCTTTCTACTTTACGAAACTACTTATCAACTCAAATCGACATCATTGAGATGGTATGACATTAGGAAATGGTGGACTTTAAAATGCGCATACCATCTCCTTAGTGCCGAAGATGCTCACTTAAGGTTTAAGGAGCTATCTATCTTATATTGCCACGGCAAGTTTTCACATGTCTACATATTAATTATCAATGCTAAAATGGAGTGGATTCTTGATATTAGATGGTAATCTTCGCATAATTGAACAACTCGTTTTGAATCTCTTTTCTCGGTCACCTATATATTATAAATATAAGTATTTATATTTAATAAAAAGTTTAAAAATCAACCCCAAAATGATTAAAACCTCCGATTGAAGTAAAACAACGATTTATTATTAGAAACCTGTGTGTCCACGGATCGATACTTGTTTCTTACCATTACTATTCTACATATACGATAGGTACACTTGCCTATTTTGTGTGTGTTTAGTGTTTGTAGAAATCACTTTTATAAATTTAAAACACGATTTTGTGCAAAAGCAAATCATCCAACCTTTCATAATATTACTACCACACGCACAACAACAATCAAAGTTTTTGGCACCGTTGCCGAGGATACACGGTACGTTTCTAAGAACGATCAAAGTTTTAATTTAATCATTTTCTATAATTGTACAATTTTTTAACTTCTATTTTATTTTATCTTTAATTTTTACTAAATATTAAACTATATAATTTTACGGCTAGCCTACTTTTACCTTTAGTTACCTTACTTTACTTTACTTTAACTAACTTAGACATTAGTATAGTTTAAAATAGCTTAGTTTAACTTAGACTAACCTTTAGATTAACTTTAGCTAACTTTTACTTTAGTATAATTTTGATTTAGCCTCATGTATGTCCTCTACTTTTGAGCGTGAGCTTGTTTCTCCAATTTCTGAACCGGAACGACTCTTTCGTCGACGAACTCGTAAATGGACTATAGAAACCGCAGAAGCAATCAAAGACAAATCAGTAGACACAACCGCGTCAGGAGAAAATCAAACCGAAGAAATGATGGCGGCCCAGAACAATGAGCCGAACATGAGCCAGTATGCCAAGCCAACTCTCGAAGGCTATGGCAGTGGAGTGGCTCCACCCGAAATTACCAAAAATTTCGAAATCATATCTAGCACCATTCATATGGTGGAAAATTCAGTTCAATTTCATGGTCTCCTCGACGAAGACCCTCTTTCTCACATATCTCGATTTATACGAATCTGCGGAACCTTTAAAATTCAAAACTGTTCAGACGATCAAATCAAACTTAAACTCTTTCCTTTCTCTCTAAGGGGCCAAGCCTTAGAATGGATAGAATCTATTTCCTCTGGTTCCATCACCACTTGGGACCAAATGGTTGAACAGTTTCTCCTCAAATATTTTCCGCCTGAAAAACTGCCAAATACCGAGCAAGCATTACCGGATTCCGGACCGATGATGATGAATCGCTACACGCAGCATGGGAAAGATACAAAATTCTACTGAGAAGGTGCCCACATCATGGACTAAGCGTGTGGTTACAAGTCCAAACTTTCTTTGACGCACAATCCAGTCAAAACAAACAGGCCATCGACTAGATCGCTGGTGGAGACCTGGGATCCAAATCACCAAACGAAGCATTTGAAATCCTGGAGAAAGCCGCAAAGAAGAGTTTCGCTTACAACCCACCAAGATCTACACCTACCCATAAAGGAATACACCACGTAGACTCCAACACTCTTGTCACAGCACAGCTTGAAGCTCTTTCTAAAAAATTCGAACAACTTCAAGCCGAACTATCAAAAACCAGACTCACTTGTGACACTTGTGGAGGAAGTCATAAGACGAGTGACTGTAAACAAGTCATTATGGCCATGGAAGAAGTCGATTTCATCGCTCGACAGAACAACGCTTTCAACAATAACTACAATCCAGGATGGAGAAACCACCCGAATTTCAGCTAGAATGACGGAGGTAACATTCAACCTTTATCCGAATTCGAAAAGAGACCTATGAATCAACCCTTCCAGCCTAAACCTCAATTTCAAGATCAAAGTTCTAGTAGCCATCAAAACCCAAGCTACTCGGAGATCGAAGAAATGCTAATTCAATTGATGACCAAAACAAATGAAGCAGAAAAGAAAGCCAACTCAAGAGCTGTTGATATCAGCGGAGTATTATTAAAACATGAAGCCGATCTCAAAAGTCAACAAGCATCGCTTCAGAACCTAGAAACCCAAATTGGACAAATTGCCCGACAATTATCCGAAAGACCACCTGGCACTCTTCCAAGCAATACAATCACCAACCCAAATGCGACAGCTAACGCCGTCACACTCAGGAATGGTACAACCACTTGTTCCACCAACTTTGGAGAAAAAGTGTCCTGATGAAACACAGGAAAGACTGACCCCAACAAGCACAGTACAGCCTAAGGAACCAGTCCGAACCTATGTTCCGCCTATTCCATACCCTGGAAGACTGAAGCAGGAGCGATTGGAAGCCCAGTACGAGAAGTTTCTAGAACTTTTTAAGCAACTCCATATCAAAATCCCTTTTGTCGAAGCTATCGCTCAAATGCCAAAATAGGCCAAGTTTCTCAAAGAAGTGTTGACAAACAAAAGGAAGCTGGAAGAACTCTCGCATGAAGTGAAGAATGTTTAGCTGTCCTCCAAAGAAAGCTACCGACAAAGATGACCGATCCAGGGAGCTTTACTATCCCCTGTCTCATAGGAAATTTATCTGTTAGCAATGCCCTGGCTGACCTAGGAGCTAGTATTAATTTAATGCCTTGTGCGGTTTTTGAAAAACTAGGGATAGGAGAACCAAAGCCTACCTGCATGAGCATTCAGTTAGCTGACCGATCCGTTAAATACCCCCGGGGCATTGTTGAAAACATGCTTGTCAAAATTGACAAGTTCGTTTTCCTAGTAGATTTTGTGATTCTAGACATGGAGGAAGACAAAAGTGTACCTCTAATTTTAGGAAGACCCTTTTTAGCCACTGTAAAGGCTATCATTGATTTTTGCACCGGCAAACTCACTCTTAGGGTCAATGACGAGGCAATCACTTTTGACATAGGAAAATCTATGCAATATCCGCAACAACACGATGACACCTTATACTGTGTTAATATCATAGACTCCATCGTAAGTTGCTATATGCGAGATTCCTCCATCAATACTCCCCTAGAAACACAATTCTTAGACAAAACACTAAACAAACCAATTTTAGAAAATGAAAATTTCAATGACAACTACCACGAAGAATCAGAAACGATATACGAGATCATTGAAGACAATGAAAAATCAAAACCATCAATCGAAGAACCACCAGCCTTAGATTTAAAAGAACTGCCAAAACATCTCGAATACACCTTTCTAGAGAAAGATTCTCAACTCCCAGTAATTATTTCATCTCACATTTCTAAAGAAGAGAAAGACGAACTTCTTAAGGTTCTCAAAAACCATAAAAAGGCTATCGCATGGAAGATTATGGATATCAAGGGCATCAGTCATGCGTTTTGTACCCACATAATCCTCATGGAGGAAGAATACAAACCCGTGGTCCAACATCAAAGACGTCTCAACCCCAACATGCAAGATGTGGTGAAGAAGGAAGTAATCAAACTGCTTGACGCCAGATTAATCTACCCAATATCAGATTCACCTTGGGTAAAGTCCCGTTCAGGTAGTACCCAAGAAGGGAGGAATGACAATCATACTGAACGAGAAGGACGAACTAATACCAATGAGGACCATCACAGGCTGGCGAGTTTGCATCGATTACCGGAAGCTTAATGATGCCACAAGAAAAGATCATTTTCCACTTCCTTTCATAGATCAAATGCTCAAACGATTATCTGGAAAAATGTTCTACTGTTTTCTTGATGGATTTTCCTGATACTTTCAGATCCCCATTGCTCCTGAAGATTGGGAGAAAACCACTTTTACATGTCCATACGGAATCTTCGCTTACCGAAGAATGCCATTTGGATTATGTAATGCTCCAGCCACCTTCCAATGCTGCATGGTGGCCATCTTTCATGAAATGATCAAAAACTCTATGGAAGTTTTCGTGGACAACTTCTCAGTCTTTGGAGATTCCTTCGATCATTGTCTGAAAAACCTAGACAAAATGCTAGCTAGGTGTGAAGAAGTAAATCTAGTGCTCAACTGGGAAAAATGCCACTTTATGGTAAAGGAAGGCATTGTTCTAGGTCACAAGATTTCTCAAAACGGACTAGAAGTTGATAGGGCCAAAATAGAAACCGTATCCAAACTCCCACCACCAACTTCAATCAAAGCCATTAGAAGTTTTCTAGGTCACGCAGGTTTCTACCGCCGCTTCATAAAAGACTTCTCAAAAATCTCAAGACCTATGACCAAACTTCTAGAGAAAGACGCACCATTCGTCTTCTCTGAGGAATGTGTTGAGTCATTCAATACACTGAAAGACAAACTTGTCAACGCACCAATCATGACTACACCTGATTGGACCCTTCCATTCGAGATCATGTGCGATGCAAGTGACTTTGCAGTTGGAGCCGTACTCGGACATCGCAAGGAAAAACACTTTCACCCAATTTACTATGCTAGTAAGACTCTTAATGATGCACAAGAAAACTACACCACAATAGAAAAAGAGTTACTAGCAGTAGTCTTTGCCTTTGAAAAATTTAGATCATACCTCGTTCTTTCCAAAACCATAGTTTACACCGA
Source organism: Bidens hawaiensis (assembly GCF_021521415.1). NCBI lineage: Eukaryota > Viridiplantae > Streptophyta > Magnoliopsida > Asterales > Asteraceae > Bidens > Bidens hawaiensis. The sequence goes on from NW_027505841.1 coordinate 130,261, forward strand.
TCATGCCGCAATACGATACCTATTCAACAAACAAGATGCCAAACCTAGACTCATCTGATGGATCCTACTACTCCAAGAATTTGACATCGAAGTTAAAGACAAGAAGGGAGCAGAAAATGTAGCCGCATACCATCTTTCACGATTAGAATGTCCAACTCCCGAAGAGCTTCAAGAAGAAATTATCAATGATAATTTCCCACATGAGGTTTTCATGCACATTCAAGGAGTGATAGTAGAAAAGGACGAAAGTCCCTGGTATGCCGACTTCGCCAATTACATAGCTTGTAGGATACTCAGAAAAGGACTTACTCATCAATAGCGGAAGAAGTTCTTCTCCGATCTTAAGTTTTACTTCTGGGAAGATCCATACGTGTTTAAGATAGGTGCGGATCAAATCATTCGTAGGTGCATAGCAGGAAAAGAGGCCTTAGATATTCTTAAACACTGCCATGAAAGACAACCAGGCGGACACCACGGTACCACCACCACAGTCATGAAAGTGTTTGATGCAGGATTTTTCTGGCCCACTATATACAAAGATACACGTACTTTGATCCAAGCATGCGATGCTTGTCAAAGAGCCGGGAACATCTCATCAAAAAATGAGATGGCTCAAAAGGGCATTCAAATTTGTGAAATCTTTGATGTATGGGGGATAGATTTCATGGGGTCATTTCCTAACTCATTCGGAAATAAATACATCCTTGTAGCAGTCGATTACGTGTCTAAATGGGTAGAAGCACAAGCTCTTCCCACCAACGATGCTCGAGTAGTTGTACGATTTCTGAAAAAATTATTCTCAAGATTCGGTACTCCAAAAGCCCTCATCAGCGACAGAGGTACTCACTACTGTAACACCCTAATGAACAAGGTCTTAGCACGATATGGGGTTAACCACCGACTGGCAACACCATATCACCCTCAGAACAGTGGGCAAGTAGTGGTCTCGAATCGAGGAATTAAAAGGATTTTAGAAAGGACTATAGGAATGAATCGCAAAATTTGGGCAGAAAAGTTAGATGACGCATTGGGCCCTCAGGACGGCCTACAAAACTCCCATAGGAACGACACCCTTCAAGCTCGTTTACGGGAAGGCATGTCATCTACCAGTGGAATTAAAAGACAAAGCTTATTGTGCTCTCAGAGCGGTGAACTTTGATCTTACGTCCGCTGGAGCAAACAGGGAAGATCAAATTCGTGAGCTCGAGAAGCTGAGAACAATGGCCTACGAATATTCCTGGTCCTACAAGGAGAAGACTAAACGCATACACGACGCTCATTTAAAAGGAAACAAAAAATTTCAAGTTGGCGATCGTGTACTGTTATACAACGCTCGTTTACGTCTTTTTCCAGGAAAACTGAAATCCCGATGGACAGGTCCATACGTAGTTGAAACAGTTTTTGACTATGGAACCATCGAAATTTCAAGTCCAAACGGTCAAAAGTTCAAGGTCAATGGACATCGATTAAAACCATACATCGACGGTCCACTTAAAGAAGTTTTGGAGGTACTAACCCTCCAAACTTTTTAAATAAGACTTTAAGGAAACAAGTTCTGGCCAAGACCTTCGCAAAAATAGGCCTTGTAAATATTGTTTTACTTGAAAAAAAATATGAAAATTTCAAAAAAACCACGGGGGCGTGCTCCTTAAAGCACGGTCCCGTGCCTAAAAATGCGGGCCGGCATCTACGCTGCAAAAATCTCAGTCAGACTGGTTTGTAACAGAATTGTCAGAGTTAAAACACGGGGGCGTGCTTCCATAAGCACGGTGCTGTGCTCGGTTTCCTGTTTGGTTATAAAAGGCACCTTGTGTCATTGCATTCCTTGCACAAACCAAAACCAAAACCAAAAACCTCTAATAATTCAGCATGCCAACCGAGATGAATGAAGCAATTCCCGTTTCCCGACATACGAGAAACGATGCCTACCATGTTTCCAAAACCGAGCTTCTCTTGAAACTTCAAGAACTCGTGAGAGAACTCACCGAAATGAATGTCCTCGCGGAAATGCGTCTCATACAACTCACCGAATCGGTGGAGAGCATGAAAATGGAACTCCGAGACATCAACGAAAACTCCAATTTCAAGTTCTCGGTTTCACGTATTTTCCACCACCAGGGCCGTTCGGAGGGGGAGCGCCTTTCGGAGAGCTCTAGGAAACTTAATTTTATGTTTTTATATGTTTAAAAAGTGCATTAAGCACAATGTGTTAGGACTTCGGGCTTAACCCGATTATTTTATTTTCTTAGGAAACCCGGGCTTATCCCGTAACTGTTCTAGGATCTTTATTTAATGAAAAGAAATCTTTAGATGACCAAACTTCCAAATTATTACAATAAGCGTCATTCTAAAAATTACGGATCGTGAATCATGTTGAAAACTAAAAAAGAAATACAGTGTGACAAAAAGCACGGGCCGTGCTTTCCTAAGCACGAGGCCGTGGTGACCCAGAATCTCCAGCATGATACGCGCTGACTCCGTACAATTCTCTGACTCAGAAACATTTATTCTTCTAGCAGCACGGGGCCGTGCTCCAGTAAACACGGTGTCGTGTTCAACTTTCCAGTCTCTATATAATGCATGCGTAAATTCACAATTCCATTCACACCAAACAAAAACTACCTAAATGGAAGGAAAACGGGTTGAATGGAAACCAGTGAAGAAGGGGAAACAACATGAATCTTCCTTCCTTGAGGAACAAATCATGAGACTCTAATGCATCGTAAGAGACCAAGTTTAGAGCAACATGCAAACCGAGGCTCGAGTAGTCGAGTTGATCAACAAAGTCTACCTGCTTAGGTTTGAGAACTTCCATGTTGTGGATGGCCACCACAAAGACGTGACTTCCAAACTTAACTTTCTCAATCGAGAACTCGTCACGCTCAACAAAAAGCTTGACGAACTTTTGGAAGCCAAACGAGCACCACCACACATCCAGGACTTGTTCGGGGGTGGTGGCCTTTGAAGTTCTGACTATGTTTCGTGTTTAAGTTGTTTCCGCTAGTACTATGTGTTAGGACCCGAGAATTGTTGTTGTACTTTTCGTTTCATCTATCTTTAAATTGTGTCTTTAATTTTATGAAATTTAGGATTTTTAATTACCATGTTAAAATAACCAGAAAATAAAAACCCAGTAAAAACAGAACCAATCTCGACAAACAAAATAAACAAAATAGTACTTTCTGCATTAAGCAGCACGGTACCGTGCTCCAAAAGCACGGTGCCGTGTTTTTGGTGTCAATGCAGTTACGAGTTTTAACTTAACAAAATAACTTTCTCCAACCACCAACCCTATTTTTCACTGTGTTCTGAACCAAGAAACCGCCGACCTTCAACTATTTTTCTAATTTCTTCATCTAATCTTCAATCCTAAACCTAAGGTATGTTAACTTAACAATTGCATTACTCAGATTCGTCATTCTAGGTTTAGATTAACCCTAAATTTGTTCATATCGACCAAATCTAGTCAAAACCCCGAAAAAGGTATGGGTTATTATTCGGGTTTTGGGTGTTAGAATAAATACCCGACAAACCATTAAAACCAATTGATATAACCGGTTAGAAACGAGGGTTCGAGTCTAAGTAAATTAGAAATCGGTATTAAAAACACGAGCCGTGCACAAAAACAACACGATTCGTGGTCAACAAAAAGTCAAACTTCAAAGAAAACTGAACCAGAAGCAGTAGCACGGGGCCGTGCTTCTGAAAGCACGCCACCGTGCTTTGCTCTCTGTTTCAGCAAATTGAAAATTTTGCATAAGTTTGGACTAGTTTAAGCTTAAACTGTAGATGTCCGAGTATAGGGAAGAAGTTCATGCATTTTTAGTCTTCACACCGGACATGATGAAAGAGATAGGCAAGCCAATGCAAGACTAAGCTACTTGAACAAACGAATCCCTGAACCAAATTTCTATGCTTGCCAAAACACCCTACGCCTAGTCAATCAATGGAAGCGATACAACAGGTTTGTGATGGGGCCAAGGAAGAGGGTTTTTGAGCAAACAGGAGAGGCCGTAACGGAACTGACAAAGGAATTCTTAGCATCCTTTAACATAAAGAATAATTCAGATATATGGGATAAAGATGCAATTGAGTTAAGGTGTGGAGGTGTATGGCGCAGAACGTCTTTCACCCA